>NC_134403.1:95353720-95653720 GCF_038048845.1 Mixophyes fleayi | reverse complement strand
CTAATATAGGTGTCAGTCACTTTACCTTATAATGCATTAACTTGGCCGTTACTATGGACAACACTATCAGGCCTTAATTCAGAATAACAAAAGCAATAATAATATTCCTATATGTTATTACTTCTATAACGTAAAAATTTGGTTGCATATACTGTCTAAGAATTCAGTAATACAGTTCTAGTCCCTAATAACATATAGAAGAATAATTTCAAACAATATACCATTTAATATAACTTTTGTAAAGGTGCATGTTAGAACTGTATAGGAGGCACTATTATTAACATGGAGGCACACAATTATAATGGCAGTCTTGTAACTTCAACTATCAAAAATAGCAGTAACAGTCTCAGGTATGTACTGGGAGTTAGGATAATGTACTCCACATGTTAAGTAAATGTAGCTGTAAATCTAGCTCACAGCTCTTAAAATGCAGAATATACAGTGTAGTGTGTGAGAATACACAGTCAGTTTGATTACACAGATCTGTGTCCTGTTGTGTAGATAGTTGTCTGCTCCAATCTGACTGACTGGTATCAGCCCTTGTCTTCAAGTCTTTACAAATACAGGGTTCTGGCTGGCAAACACATCAGCCCTCTGCAGCAGTCTATCTCTTACTTTTACTCACCACTGTATAGCAGAAAAAGGTGTCTCTTTTCTCAAAATGTCTCCTCAGACTTTAATCACTCTCAGGGGTCTCCTCTCACCAGTCCCTGTCACAAAACTCTGGAGTTTTCCAGCAACCTTGGCTTTCCATGGGTCCTAGTATCTTTCCTGTTTTATGCTATGACAAAGTCCTGGCCCTGCAGTTTTCTGGGTATTACACAACTTGCACGAAAGTTTTTACAAAGAGCGATGAACTAGTGCACATTTACACAAGTAATTCACAACATGTAATTGTAGCATGAACACAATTGCAAATGAGGTTTTTTTGTTTTGTTTGGAGCAATTGCATTGTTTTTCCTACAGGGATATTTACTACTAATTCTCTGAATACATTTCCCTAATTGCACTTATAAGTCCTAAAACACTACTGGGCTTGAGTCATTAAGGAGAGCAAAGCATAAAAAAGGAGTAACTTTGCAACTGGGAAAAACTATGTTGCATATGTTTCATTGGAGGGGGAGGTAAATTTAAAATGTGAGGACAGATTTAAAGTTGGGATAGGGCATGGTCTATATCTACTTTAAATTTCAGTGTAAAAATAAAGCTATCACGTATTTGTGTGCTAGATGAAAAAACAGCCAGTATTTAACTTATGTGCAAAATAATAAACTAATCTGCACCCCTTACATTGTAACATGGTTTGTGCGGGAGTAAACTAACTCCTTTGTTGCTTTGCTCTCCTTAATGACTCAGGCCCTACTGTGTATTGACAATTAACTAATATTAACCCATTCACTGCATTAGCTCATTAACCTGCACAATTCCATGCTAACAATTACCTCTTTATCACATCTTTTATTAACAAATATGTCTCTTTAATATAAATTTGCTTTTCATGAATAAAACACACACAAATGATATTTTAAAACATATACAGTTCCTATAAACAAAAAACAACATTTAAACATTGAACACATTTTAATTACAAATAAAATGTATATATAATGCTATCTGATTAGTTCAACATATTTTGTTATTTTTTTTCTATTTTTTGAAGTAACATGTGCAGCACCAGCATTTTTTTTTTAAATACTATATTTAAATATTATTGCATGTTAGCACAATATCTTTCCTATATGGGTGTAGTTTGGTCCCATAATTCTGTAGATCTTCAGAGTTGATATGTGCTACATTATTATTAGCGATGTTCACTGACCCCCGTGTTCTGGTTTTGGTTTTGGATTTGGATTAACTTCGTGTTTTAGTTTTTGTTTTGACAAAACTGCCCTCACGTGTTTTGGTTTTGATTTTGGATCTGTATTTTTTTCCCAAATCCCTATTTTGTTTTGCTAAAATCACATAATTTTGGTCTGTTTTTCTCCTACATTATTATTAACCTCAATAACACTAATTTCAAGTCATTTGCTGTCAATTTTGACCATCTCCAGGTCACAATATTACTTTAATACACTTTTGGACAAAGACTGCAGCGAGCTGGTTGGATGGTAAGCAACAGAGCAATGGCACAAACACACGGCAGTTCATAGCACATCTAGGAAACATTACCACACAGCAGTGGCAGAAAAGAAAAGTGGTGCAAGATGGAATTGTCCTTGGGCCCTCCCAAACACCCTTATGTAAGATATTGAAAAGGACATGTACAGTTTAACAAATCAAGCACTCAAGCGACAAGCAGTGCCACTTTTGTGGCTGAAATGCTTGGTTTGTTTGGGCCCCCACAAAACAATCTAACAATAGCTTAGCTGCCTTAAGCCTAACAGTGCTGTCAATGAACTCTACATTATTAAACCATGTCTGATCGTGCTGCATGTTTAGTCTCCTTTTCCAATGTGGATACCTCCCTGTCATCCATGAAGAACTGCCAAACTTATGTAGACAGAGGAATGGATATTACAACTGGAGTGGTAATAGATCTGCTTCAGACAGACTGTGACACGGAACATGTGAGCAGCATGGAATCTGTCATGTTGGAATACGCGGCATTGAACAGAGATTTAAACCAATATACAGACGCAGTTGAGGAGGCCGTACTTGAATTAAAACGTGACCCACTGGCTGAAATCCTGGACTTAAGAGAGCTTGTACACGAGAAATACACTGCGCTTCAGAAGAATAATACAGAGGAGGCCCTGAGGCAGGACGACACATTTTAAAATTTAAAGAACAGCTAAGAGACCTGAGAAAACAAATGGGTCTGTCACTGACCCCTGCAGACTAAGCTTTGAAAGATGATGGCGAGGAGATCGCTGTCACCCTGAGCACATGGCAGCTACAGTGAAACTGAGAATGAATCATGAAATCAGTTATGGTTCATCTGATCGCTCCACCCATTACTTGGATAACTGTGGTAATTTTACAGCTAATACATGGACAGAGTGAAGCGGGCGATCATGTACAAGGAGCTTTTCAAAGGTGGGAAAGGGATCCCGGATATACCCAACATGCTGCGAGCCTTCTTTGTCTACAACTGCATCCGCAGAACTCTTATTGAAAAGAACATTTGTTCTGCTGGGAAGTCCATGTCTCACTTTTTCCTGCTGCCTCTTCGGAGAACCCTTGGTTGGGACAAGTGGGATAGCTCCTTCCCTTACAACTGGACTACACCTTTGTTTTTCCTGAATGTTGGACAATTTGTGAGGGAGCAGCATCTGGAGGGACTTAAACCAGACTTGTGTAAGCCAAAAACTGTCCACTATCCAGATATAGACCAAAACTGCCAGCCCTATTATTTGTATTATTATTTGTATTTCAGCAATGACAATTAGCAATGCAGTTCTCCTCTTTGTGTGTTACCTATATAACACAGTACAATGTGACTGCAGATTTAGAAGACCACGCCTGCCAGCCCTATTATTTCTATTTCAGCAATGACAATTAGCAATGGAGCAATGTAGCTCTTCTCTTTGTGTGTTACCTATATAACGCCGTACAATTTGACTGCAGATTAAGACCAAGACTGCCAGCCCTTTTATTTGTATTTCAGCAATGACAATTAGCGATGGAGCAAAGGAGCTCTCCTCTTTGTGTGTTACCTATATAACATAATACAATGTGACTGCAGATTTAGAAGACCAAGCCTGACAGCCCTATTATTTCTATTTCAGCAATGACAATTACCAATGGAGCAATGGAGCTCTCCTGAATGTTACTGGAGAACACTGCTACCCCTCCTCTTTCTTTTCTATCTATGACGCTCCCCAACTGCACTAGAGACTGCCAAGAACTGTGATACCCCTTCTGTGTCCCTCTGTAAAATGGCGCTGGATCGCCGTGGAGGGCGGTACTTATAGAATCCAAAACTCGCAAGATCCAACGACCTTACAATGATGTTTTGCCTTGTTTTCAATTCCAAGAGTGCGCAAAAGTACCGAGCCGACTCGGCTCGGTACTCGGATCTACTAACTTCGGGTGTGTTTGGTTCTCGGGGAACCTAGCCTGAGCATCTCTAATTATTATAGAGTTTTATATGAAATCATCTTTTTGTTAACAGAGTACTAGCCAGAGGACTGCATTTTGGAGGCACATGCAGATATAGTTTTGGTAGGGTTGTTTTACTTAAAGGCAGTTATTATTTCCATTAATTTATTAATTAAGGAATCAATAACAATAAACTTTTTGAGGCGTATACTTTTTTACACAAATAACAGTAAAATATACTAATGTATTCTGAAATCAAGATACTTACTTTCTTCTTCAGGGGCTGGGTATATGCTCCCCTCCTCCTCCTAGGTCTCATCATGGACCTCCTGGGGTTCCTCCAAGGCCTTCTCCTGGGGATCTTTCAGGGCCTCCTCCTGTTGTTTCTCCAGGGTCTCCTCCTCCCTGGCTTCTTCCCTCACCTCCAGTTGTTGGTGGCACTAGCAGTGTTCTGTAACAAAAAATAGTTACATATTATTATTGTAAGAAATATTATCTCATCTATCTATCTATCTATCTATCTATTTATCTATCTATCTATAGAAAATATCACATTTCTGGCAGCTCCCACGAAGGAACCACTTGACTGGGGTAGCTATCGGATACACTCCAAATCCGCCCAAGTTGATTAGTCTTAAGAAGACTGGTCATAAGATACAAGCTGAAGTGAAAGGATTTTAGAAGTTAGAATAGTGATAGATGAAGCCAAAGTCAGGGGATTGGAGAATACAGAATAGTGATGGATGAAACCAATGTCAAGGGATTGGAGAAAGCAGAATTCTGATGTACCACTCAGCAAAACAAGTATTGTTCAAAGCACAAGCAGAGAAATCCAAAACAAAACTTTTCTCCTGCAAAGGTGTGGTAGAACTGAGGGACAGGTGAGATAAATTGTTCTAATTGACTTGAATTTTTCACTGAAGGGCTGATTGCAGAGTAAAGAAAGCTGTACAGTAAGTGACAATCTAGATTGCTGTTCTTAGCAGTGTTTGTGGACTTAATCCAAGAGTACTCTTCAAGACCGGAGTCCTTCCAGTGCACCAGGTACTGTACTCCTCTCTCAGATCAGTGAGAGTTAAGGATCGACTAAAAAATATATATTTGGTGGCCCTCTACCTCCTCTGTGAGGAGAATCCACCACTCATCTAGGAAACTGATCCTTCACCGCCAGTTTCAGAAGGGGAAATGGGGAACACCGGATGGAGCCAAAAGGTAGCAATAGACTGTACGCTACTTACCTTCACGCTGATAAGGTATGGACCGATGTACCTAGGCCCCAATTAACCAACTTCAGGGCAATGTTTTGTGTGGAGATTCACACTTTATCACCCACTGAGAACACTGACCCATCCTGTCACTTCTGGTATGCAAATCTTTTTTTGTTAGCTACCACCAACTTTAATTGCTCTTGCAGCCTTTTCCACAGACCCGGAAATCCTGCACATGTTTGTCTGCTGAAGGAACCCCAGGGGTGGCATGTAAAAATGGAATGACTACCAGATGGAACTCATGGTTGACATATAGGGCACATAATCTCATGGAGTACTCATCTAGTTAGTTCTGTGAGAAGTCTGCCCAAACAAGCGATTGGGACCAGTCATCCTGGGCATCCAAGGCAAAACAATGCAGGAACTGTTTAAGGGATTGGTTAGCATGCTCTGTCTGTCCATTCAACTGGGGGTGGTACTGAAACAGCAATTCCCAGGCCATTGCAGAGGACCCTTCCAAACCTTGCCACAAAGTGACCACCTGTGTCTGATACTATCTCCATGATAAGTCCATGCAACTGGAAGACACTCTTGGTGATGATTTGGGAGAGTTGGAGTGCTGATGACAGATGCTCCAAGGCTGTGAAGTAGACTTGCTTGGAGAATCTTCCCATCTGGTGCCTTGGGTATATTGGTCAGTGCTGCCATTGTGACCTGGATCCTGTCCAGCAACTGCAAAGAAGTAGCTGCTCCCAGAATCAAGTCTGGAGCCAGGATGATGACTAGCAGCTCATAATTAATCACATCATAGTTGACCTCAGCAGAGGTGAACCTTTTAGAAAAAAAGAGCAGGGGCGGAAGATTGTCTTGTCTTAAGTCTGGGAGTGCAACTGAGGTCAGGATACTGGAGGATGAGAGCTGAGTTGAAGAGGTTATTTTAGGTTTTTATTTATCAAAATCCTGTTGAGCCTGGGGCGTCCATGTGCCCTTATTTAGTCAAAGCCGGGACTAGACTAATTTCTCTTGAAAATTTTGGATAAAATGTCTATAGTATATGCTAAACCCCATGAACCTCTGAATAGCCTTGCTCTCTCTGAGCACTGGACAAGAGTGTCTCCGGTTTCATTATTATGCCCTTTGCTGAGATAATGTGTCCCAGGATGCTCACTGTGGACTGGTTGAAGGAACATTTCTCCATTTTGACAAATAATTGACTGTGTAGTAGCCTTTGTAATTCCTCACGTGATTGTGATGTCCCTTAAGCGTACTAAAGAAGATAAGTATATCATCCATGTAGATCAAGAATGATGTTTCAGTAGGTCCATAAAGAAGGAATTCACATGGGTTTGGAAGACAGTTGGGGCATTACACAGGCGGAAAGGCATGACCTGGTATTCGTAGTGCCCATCCTTAGTGTTAAGTATTATCTTCCATTCATCTCCCACTCTAATGTGGATCAGTTTGCAAGGATCCATGCAGGTCCAGTTTGGTAAAGACAATGGCCTGTGAGAGCATCTCGAAGAGGTCTGAGATCAGTGGTGGGGGATACTAATTCTTGATTGCTATTTCATTGAGCCCCCGATAATCGATACAGGGTCTTGAGGATACATCCTTCTTTGCTATGAAAAAGAATCCTGGCTGATGATCTGAATTCCATAAAGGATTCTTACTCTAAGTTCTCCTATATATATATATGTGGTCATGGCTCTTGTTTTAGGTTCAGACAGCAGGTATTTCCTACCCCTCAGGGGCATTGTGTCAGACTGCAGGTCGATCGGGCAGTCCCATTCTCTAGGAGGTGTAAGTGCCTCTGCCTACTCTTAGCTGAAGACCCTGATGAAGAATTGGTACTAGTCTGGCAGCAACTTTGGTCCAGACTTAGTCTCCTCATCTAGTTTATACATTCCCTTGCCATTCTCTCTGGTTGTATACAAGTGTTCTGGCATGAGTCTTCCCACCCTTGTACCCTTTTGTCCTCAAATTGATCACTGGGTTGTAAATATAGAACCTGGGTTAACTCATGAGGATTGGGCTCCCAGGGGTGTAAATTGTGCTGAACGAGATCAAGTCCCGGTGATCAGAATTCACATACATCAGCACCTGGCTGGTCTTCTGGTTTACTGAAGCTGGGATTACCTGTCCATTTCTAATTGGATTCCTATTGGTTCCTGTGTTGGCTCCAGACTTGAAAAGGCAAACAAACAATGATCAGCCATGAACAGACCAAGATACAGGAATATAAAGCAGGGATGCAGATGCGGGAGGTGATTAAACCCCCACAAGTAAAAACTCCAGCATTTGCACAGATGAGGTACGCTAGGCCCAGGCATCTCATCTTGAGGCTGGGAATGCTCCTAATCACTTTTGTACAACCCTAATGGCGTTGATACGGTCCACTACTATCATTAAAGGGCATATGACAGTATAAACAAGAGAAATGAAAGTATATCCACCATTTTAGATCAGGTCTTGAAGAGATTATAGGAACTGTTAGAAGCTCTTCATCTAAGGTTCAAAGTGAGTGATTGGAAGTATAGAAAATTAGACGCTGCTTCAAGTTCCCAGGACCTGGTTGTGTAGAGCTTGGAATGTCAATAAGCCAACCTTCAAACAGATCACCATTTTACAGGCAGCCAGTGAAGGGAACAGGTGTTATTTATCAAAAATCGGTCTGTTTCGTTAACAGCCTGGCTGCTGCATTTTATTCCAGATGTAAGCGGTGCAATTATTTTCTGGGAGACCCAAGTACAGTGCATTACAGTTGTTCAAGTGTAAGGAAACAAAAGCATGTATAAGTGTAGCGAGATCTTCTTGCAAACTTATATGCTTGATTCTAGCTATGTTCTTCCAATGAAAGAATGAGGATTTGATCATGGCTGAAGCCTGATGTTCAAAAGCCACCATCAAGTACAACACCAAGATTCTGCACATAATCAGTTTTGCAATTCTTAACCCCCCTAGCTTAAGCCCAGTTGGGTGACCCAGCTGCAATCTTGTTATTTGGCATTGAGCTCCTAACATAAGAACCTTTGTGTTATCAGGATTCAATTTCATCCAACTGCCACTTATCCACTCCTGGAGCTCAGCTAAACATCCATATTGGAGGGTATTGGCTCCTCCTTACCATGAGAAAGGACAGGAATAGTTGAGCACAAGTTTTATCTTGGAGTCCTAATTGCTTTAAGAATTGTCTTTCCCGTGTTCATCCCCTGGCCTCTACTAGCATCTCGTCTGAGTCTCAATCCAGCTGCCTTCCCAGTCAGTATCTGTCATTTCGGGATGTGTTTGATAAGGCCAGATCTGAACATCTTCCTCCTCACCGAACATGGGATTGCTCAATTGACCTGTTACCTGATCAAGTCCCTCCGCGAGGTCGTGTGTATCCTTTATCCTTGCCAGAAACTCAAGCCATGTCCGAATATGTCCAAGAGAATCTTCTCCTTGGATTTATTAGACCTTCATCTTCTCCTGCTGGGGCCGGTTTCTTTTTTGTTAAAAAGAAGGATGGGTACCTTCGCCCATGTATTGACTACAGAGGTCTTAATGCCATCCCCATTAAGAACCGGTACCCTATTCCTCTCATCACTGAATTATTCGACCGTATAAAGGGGGCGAAGATTTTTACTAAACTAGACCTCAGGGGGAGCCTATAATCTCATCCGAATTAAAGCCGGCTATGAATGGAAAACAGCTTTCAACACTCGCGACGGTCACTATGAATGCCTAGTGATGCCCTTCGGTTTGTGTAACGCCCCTACGGTGTTTCAAAGTTCTGTTAATGAAATCTTCAGAGACCTCCTTTACGATTGTGTTGTTGCATATTTAGATGACATTTTGATTTTTTCTCAGGACATTCATTCTCATCGTCTTCATGTGGCAGAAGTTCTCTCACGTCTTCGCAAGAATCAACTTTTTTGCAAATTAGAGAAATGCTTATTCGAAAAGTCCCAAATGTCATTCCTGGGCTATATTGTGTCAGGCTCAAGATTGGAGATGGACCCCGAGAAGGTTCGAGCTATACTCGAGCGGCCTCTTCCCTTAGGATTGAAGCCTGTGCAACGCTTTTTAGGATTCTCTAATTATTATAGACGTTTCATCAAAGGATATTCCACTATCGTGGCACCTATTGTGGCTCTCACCCGGAAGGGTAGCAATCCCAAATCATGGCCGCCAGAGGCCTTAAAGGCTTTTGAATTTCTAAAAGAAGTATTCTCCTCGGCATCTATTCTTCAACAACCTAATATGTCTTTGCCATTTTTCCTCGAGATTGATGCTTCAAGTGTGGGAGTAGGGGATTTGTTATCACAAAAGTCTCATCTTAACCAGTTCCATCCCTGTGCATTTTTCTCCAGAAGATTTTTGCCCGCAGAGAAGAATTACGCCATTGGCGATAAAGAATTACTGGCCATTAAAATAGCATTGGAAGAGTGGCGCTATCGTCTAGAGAGAGCCAAATTCCCGGTTACCATCTTTACGGATCATAAAAATCTATTATATTTGTAATCCGCTCAATGCCTAAATCCAAGACAGGCTAGATGGTCTCTCTTCTTTTCTCGCTTCAACATTCGAATTACATTTAAACCTGGTGAGAAGAATAAATGTGCTGATGCTCTCTCTCGAACTTTTTCTTGTGATTCCAAGACCGAAGAGGTGAAACCTCATCCCATACTGGATCCCAAGTGTATATTTACTTCTATGTTGTCTCCTGCTCCTGCCTGTATTCCTCCTCCTGTGAAGACCTTTGTACCTCCAGATCTACAAAAGAAACTTCTGACTTGGTTCCACTCTACTTGTTTTGCTGGTCATACTGGTGTATGTAAAACCATTGAGTTGGTCTCCCGCAATTATTGGTGGCCAAAATTTCATCGTGACATTAAGGACTTTGTTGCTTCCTGTGAAATCTGTAGTCAGCACAAGTCATCTCATCAATCTCCTGCTGGACAACTGATTCCACTCCCTATTCCGGACAAGCCATGGACCCATTTGAGCATGGACTTTATCACAGATCTACCCCCTAACAAAAAATATAATACTATCTGGGTAGTGATAGATCGGTTCTCAAAAATGGCTCATTTTGTTCCACTTATTGGCCTACCATCCTCATCTGTCCTTGCTACATGCTTCGTCAAGGAGATATTCCGGTTGCATGGTTGTCCTGCAGAAATTGTGTCAGATCGTGTAGTTCTATTTGTGTCCAAATTTTGGCGAGCCTTATGTAAAATTCTTGGTATCCAGTTAAACTTTTCATCATCTTACCATCCCCAGTCTAATGGACAGACTGAACAGGTAAACCAAGATTTAGAGACTTTTATTAGAATGTTTTCTACTGCCAATCAGGACGATTGGGTGGATCTTCTACTGTGGCCAGAGTTTGTGCATAATAATGCCCTTCATGAGTCAACTTCTGCATCACCATTTTCTATCGTGTATGGGGCTCATCCATCCTTTCCCAAGTTTACCTCCCTCCCACCTACCCAGGTTCCTGCTGTTGATCTCATTTGACGAAGATTTGTTTCTATCTGGAATCAAGTAAGGAGCTGTCTTAAGAAATCTTCCAAACGCTACAAGTTTGCGGCGGATAGAAAACGTCGAGCCGTACCTGTCTTCAAGATAGGTGATAGAGTATGGCTTTCCACAAAGAATATCCATCTCAAGACTCCTTGTATGAATTTTGCTCCCCTCTTTATTGGTCCTTATACTATTTCTAAAATAAATAATCCAGCTTCTGTGAAATTGTCTTTACCAGCTGCTCTTCGGATCTCCAATTCGTTCCATGTCTCTTTGTTGAAACCATTAATCATCAACCGTTTTTCATCTACTCATACTTCTTCGACAACACCTAAAATTCATTTGGACCAGGAATTCAAGGTCAAACAAATCTTGGATTCAAAAATATCTAAAGGAAGTTTGAAGTAGTTAGTGGACTGGAAAGTCTTTGGTCTTGAGGAACGTTCCTGGATCCGCGCTGCGGATGTTCATGCTCCAGTTCTGGTTAAGAAGTTTCACAAGAACTTTCCATCCAAGCCGAATCCTAGGTGTGCGGTGCCTACCTTTAAAAGGGGGGGTACTGTCACACGCTGCTCATTCGGCTTCCATAGACCAAGACTGAGACACCCACAGGTGTCTCATTAACAGACTTCAAACCTCTAGTACTGATCTGCGCAAGTGCAGACTGATTACCTTTCCATTTCTAATCGGATTCCTATTGGTTCCTGTGTTGGCTCCAGACTTGAAAAGGCACTTCCTCCCTTTACTCTGGGCCTGTTGATCAAGTTACCTGTCTGGTTAGGTCTTTACCTATTCTATGAGCTCTCATCTGGATCGTCAGTGCCTCTGCTGTATCGTTACTCCGCGGTCTGTACCGCTCAAGCTGCACCTGTTTCCACTGTGTTGCTACTCCACGGATGATACCACTCAGCTGCACCTGTCTCTACTGTGTTGCCATTCCACGGGCTATACCGCTCAAGCTGCAACCACCTTTGCTGTGTGCTACACCATGGACTAACTCGCTTCAGCTGCACCCGTCTCTGCTGTGTTACTACGCTACTGGTTGTACCACTTAAGCCGCATCTATCTCTGCTGTGTTGCTATATCTCGGGCTATACTGCTCCAGCTGCACTTGTTTCTACTGTGTTGCTACTCTACGGGCTATACCGCTCAAGCTGCAACTACCTCCGCTGTGTGCTACTCTGTGAGTTATACCGCTCAAGCTGCAACCACCGTCGCTGTGTGCTACATCACGGGCTATATCACTCAAGCTACAACTACCTCCGCTGTGTGCAACTTCACGGGCTATACCGCTCAAGCTGCAAACCATCTCTACTGTGTGTGACGCCTCGGGCTATACTGCTCCAGCTGCATCTGCCCTTGATGTATTGTTGACCCTGGAACGGGACTGTTTAAACCACACCTGACTCTGTCAGGTTGCTCCTTCAAGTCATCTCTCGGAGCCGTTCTATCCAGCTTCATCTGTTCCGCATTGGTCACTCCGGCTCAGTGGCATTACAGGTCATATAACCAAGCTGCTTGTTGTCATCTTTCCTGGCTGAACTGTTCAAGTATCATTGAAAGTATTAAGGCACTATTGGTATCGGGCCTCTGCCGCATCTACTGTGTATCTACGGCTACCTGGACTGTTAATCTCTCCTTTGATGTGTGCTGTTCTATTGTGATACCATACACTTGTGCCTCATTCTTTCCACCCTATTGCTGGACTGTTCATTCAAAGCCATATCCATTTACTCATTGATTATTGATATTGTCTATGACATTTCCGGTGGCTCTGCCCACCTTGTACCACGTTTCTAGTGTATATACATCTACCAAGACTTTCCTGTATTTTCAGTCATCATTAAACCGCTGATTGTACTTTTATCCTGCATCTGTCATCTGTTTGAACCTCTGGGTACCATTACCACTTACCAGTGTATAGTTAGACTCTCCCTGAGGATCCGTTCTCACAACATCACTGAACGGATCGAGAGTCCAGAATACCAAACCGTGACACTTTGTGAATAATAATATATGTGTCATTCTCAAAACTTTTGGCTAGGACAGTATGTTTTGGAGTAAGAAGTGGATTTAATAGTATTCTCCCTCTGCATGGAAATCAGTGGGTGCCTTTATTCCCCATTGAATGTTTTTATGATGGTAGAGGGCAGAATACATTGTGAATGTACTCTGTATACTCTGGAGTGGAGAACTATTGCCAGTTGGCATGATGCCTACTGTTTCAGGGTGATGTCCTTACCACCATAATGTCAGTAGTTTATTTTCTGATGATCCCTTCTATTTGCTGCTCATCACCCACATGATATCTTTTCTATTTTGCAAAGAGTAGTTAATCAATACAATACAAGCAAATAATTAATCTTATTGAATGAAATGTAGATGTTTTGGATGTCGCTCCAGGCTAATATTTTTGTGCACTGTTTAAGTATGTGTTATTGACTTAGCATACAAAGCGACAGCAGTACATTTACAGCATAAATGTTATAATAGAGGTTGGCCTGAAGGACCCTATTACCACCCTTTACACAAAGCACAAAAAACAACAACCCCTGACCAACATTGCTGTGTGACTGGATCATCATCATCATTTATTTATATAGCGCCACTAATTCTGCAGCGCTGTACAGAGAACTCACTCACATCAGTCCCTGCCCCATTGGGGCTTACAGTCTAAATTCCCTAACATACACACACACATACACAGACGGAGACAGACTAAAGTCAATTTATTAGCAGCCAATTAACCTATCAGTATGTTTTTTTGGGAGTGTGGGAGGAAACCGGAGCACCCGCAAACATGGGGAGAACATACAATCTTCTTACAGATAAGGCCATGGTCGGGAATTGAACTCAAGACCCCAGTGCTGTAAGACAGAAGTGCTAACCACTACACCACCATGCTGATCACATAGCTTATTAATTACTTTTTACCTTAGCAATATGGCTGGACCAATATGCAATATGTAGATTAAACCTCATGTATCAGACTCCCATTGACCCATAGATTATAAGCTTGCAGGCAGGGCCCTATTACCTATCTGTCTGTTTTACCCAGTATTGTTTATTTATTGTGTTTGACCTCAGTTGTAAAGCAGTATGGAATTTGCTGGCGCTACATAAATAAATGATGGTGATGATGATGATGACATACTTACATATTACTTTAAATACATTGGTTAGAGATTTTCAGGTTTTCAGGTTAGACATAGATCGCTCCAGCCCACAGACCTAACATGAGTCCCACCCCCAGCCTGAATCGTGAATCATAAATGTAAACCCTTTAACAAATCATAATCCAAGCTCTACACCAAACCCTAACCCTAGTCAATTAATATAAAGGCAACATTATGTGCAAAGTAACATCAGATGCCATTTCTACAAGAAATTATTGAGAAAGCGGTGAGGATGGAACCCATAGCTAATATGGGTTGAGCACAGCTGTTATGGTTCGCCAATCTTATTAATTTGATTTTTTTGTTACAAAATAAGATTATACTATTCCAAATTTAAATGTCTACACAATATTGAGAAATAGGACAAATATACAATTATATTTTACATTTTAAATCAATGTGTATTTTAAAAAAAAAGTAAGCGAAGAGTGTAGCTATATTAATTACATTTACAAAACAATATTAGACTATTATAATAATATTCGCCATTTTAACTTGTTTTCCTCTAAGCCCTTTTGATAAGTTGAACTGAACACGACATAAACTGTATTTTCATCTACACAGATTCACAACCTAGATATTTATCAGACTCGACAGGAATCTCTTGAGAACAGACATTAGATTTGGTAGATTTAGCACCTTTATTGAATGCTGACATCTTGAAGTGATGTTGAGCTAGTTGTATCTGTTTTACTGATTCCTCACTCCATTAGCTACAGCACTCAGTGGCACAATACAACATAAAATCAAGATGCTATAATGTAAAAACACAAAATCATTTAGCTAAATTCCAAAAATGCTGAAGACGTGGGCAACAATCCAATTAATGTGTTATATGTCAGTTATGTTCCCTGTGGTGTCCAAACCATATTGTCCTTTCTCAATTTCAAAGGCATGCACAAATACAGTATGTATCAGGGGCGGATTGGCCATAGACCTTACAGGGAAGTTTCCCGGTAGGCCGATGGCCTAACGAGGCCACCTGGAGGCCACCTCAGATTTTCCCGGGGGGCGCGTTTGGATGTGGCGGGGGGAAGCACGTACAGGAAAGCAATCTAAAATATTGGTGTTCAGTGGGCAGCAACAGGCAGCCAATTGCTAGGCTCCCACAGTGCTGTTCGGCAGACAGGAAGTGTGACTTCACTTCCTGTCTGCCTGATGTGAGAAGAGACGCTGCTCAGAGCAACTGAAGGTAAGTGAGGGGGGCTTAGTATACTATACTATACTAAGAGGGGGAATCCTATACTATACTAAGGGGGACTACCTATACTATGCTATACTAAGGGGGGCTGCCTATACTATACTAAGGGGGGCTACCTATACTATACTAAGGGGGGCTACCTATACTATACTATTGGGGGGCTACCTATACTATACTAAGAGGGGGCTGCCTATAGTATACTATACATTTGCCCTGCATGGCTTTAGAGATGACCCACTGTGTGTAAAGTCATCACATCTAGGTTTTCGTAAATGTTACTACAACCAAATTCCTGTAGTTCTAAATCCCGCCTACTTTTGTGTTGGCTCCACCTACAGTTATTTTGGTCCCGCCGACATGAGGCCACTTCAATAATTTTTTACAGGGCCACTTTAAGTTCCCAATCCGCCCCTGGTATGTATATATGTGTGAATGTTCACTAAAAGTTCAACAACTAAAGAGATAAAAGAAGGGTAGTCCTATGATCAGACAGGCTACGGCAGTAACTGGAGGTAGATGAATTAATAGGGCAGGAAATTGGAGACAATCAATTTAGAGTGAATATTTTCTTCCATACTTTTTTGAATTGTTGTTTTGTCTCTAAGGGCCCTATTTATAAAGAATCTAAAAAGTATATTTTATTAAATTATTTTGTCTATTTAAGACCCACTGAAAAAATTTTCAGCAAAAACAAATGAAATGGTAAAAGTCCTTGAAGTCCTATGTGAATTAACGTTTCAACGTTCAGTGTAGTGTTAAGTCAAATCTTGATGGTGCATGGGTTTACAGAGAAAGATGAGAACACTTGCAGCGGAGTAGAAGTTTGCACAGGCTGAAGAGAGGAGTTAGGTGGAGTGATGTGAGCGAGAATGGAGTGAGTGGGCCTAGCATAGAGCACCAATGTCTTTTGTTTTGAAGAGTAGTGCAGGAGAATGAGATTATTATAATGTACTAAAGAGCTGAAGAAGGTACATGCTCTGGAACATTCCTTGTTATGTGCCCTCCAAACGGGCAATTGCAAAAATACTTCACTTTTCACTAACTCAGACGGTTGATCCTTTTCTATGCTTTTAATGGGACCCATGTTGTTGCACTTCAGCAAAGAAGCAATTTCCAGTTACAATCACAGCAAAGTAATAAACAACTTAATACACACACAACTGCTACATGTAATATTAGGCATGTTATTCTGATCTTGTCATAGGAAGTATACCATCAACAGAAGCTGTGATGCTGAATATTACTAGACCCTTTGACATCAACTGAGTTGATACCACAATTGGTTTTATTGCATGGGCAGCACAGTGGTCTAGTGGTATCACACAGCACTGGGGTCATGAGTTCGATTCCCGACCATAGCCTTATCTGTATGGAGTTTGTATGTTCTCCCTGTGTTTGCATGGGTTTCCTCCGGGTGCTCCGGTTTCCTCCCACACTCCAAAAACATACTGGTAGGTTAATTGACTGCTATCAAAATTTACCCTAGTCTCTTCCTTTCTGTCTTTCTGTCTCTCTGTCTGTCTGTCTGTCTGTGTGAGTGTGTGTCTATATTAGGGAATTTAGACTGTAAGCTCTAATGGGGCAGGGACTGAAGGGAATGAGTTCTCCGTTCAGTGCTGCGGAATTAGTGGCGCTATATGAAATAAATGATGATGATGATGATTCATCAGGTTACTGTTCTTTCTAGCAGTCCACACCTATGTGCCCCTTAGTGACTGCACTCCCTGCAGTGCCAGTAGTTACACCACTAGTGGCCATAATTAACAAAAACTACTGCAAAGTAAAGGTGAGTTCTGCAATAAAACCTGTTGGAGTAAAATTATAGTGTTTTGTTCTTATGCTGTAGGATCCACACACATAATGAGCTCCTCAATAAACTAAGACAGAATTGGCTAAATGAAAAGTTAATAGCCATGTTGGATCCAAATTATGTGGTCATGTGGTCATGTGCTTCTCCAGACAACCACTAGCTGGTTAAGTAGCCCAGACACTCTGAGATGCCAGGGAGAATCCTCTTCTCGTGCTCATTTTGAACAGGTTTGATATACTGTTATGACCTGGCACCCCTTTGGTAACTGTTGACATGTTTGCATTGCTTATGTTTTAATCCAATTTATGTTTGATACTTATTTGCAAGATAATACATGTATGATGGATGTAATTATGTATCCTGGAATTGCTCTAACCTGATTTCAAAGATACACTGTGATATCATCTCTGTTTTTCTCTATTTGTTGTTTTTAATTATATTTATTTGTTATAAGATTTTTCATTGTTAAGTTGGCTTAAAAAAATAAACAATTCGGAATTAAAGTAATTAACCCTTCTTTTCCTCTAGTCATCTTTTAAGCCAAGTTGTTGCCTGTTTCTTGTTCAGTAACTGCACTTCAAATCCATTTTCCAGAGTTTTGGGACTAAATACCAAAATAAATATTTTGTAAAATAACCTTTGATTCATGTAAGGATTTACACAATAATAAAGTGGACCTGTTAGGGCCCAGCTACTTACACAAGGGTCTGTGTATATGTAGGTAACAATTCTGGTAAAAATATAAAAAAGGGGAACTAAATGGCAATTTAGTGACAATTTTATGCTATAGATGAAAAATATGATTATGAGAAAGTGATGGGTTTAGCTTGTGTGGAAATCTACCAAGTAAATGTAAACGGTAAAATGTATTCATTATGGAGTCATTTACTGGTTGTACTGTGTCATTCATGTCACAGCGTGAATTTAAACAACATTTCTCAAATGCTCAAATGAAACCTGCCCAACTGAAATCCCAAACTGGTGAGAAGATCATTCTTATTCAGTGTTGTCTGTAGCTATGAAGAGACAGCAGCATGACCTGTAATTATATGCTGTTTATGTCCAAGGAAAGTCCAGCAGAATTTGAACTCCATTATCAAATTACAAAGCATGTCCTGAGTTCTGGAGTCAAAGGGCATCAGCTCCTGATTTCAAGAGGGTATCAGAAGCACATTAAACATGTGTTTGCATGTTTGCTGCCTGTGTGTGTTACCAAAGATGCTGCCATGCAGACAATAGATGTGGTGGGGGGGGGGGGGGGTAGGGTACCTCTTGTGTCAATGTCTCACATGTATATGTGTTTTTATTTATTCTTGTGCACTACATGGAGTCCTTACAACACTTTGCTGTGGGCACAATAATGGTTAGTTATGCCCCTGTGTTAATACAACACAATAGCATGCTCATGTATGCGACCTTTTATGTAAGCCATTTGGTGCAATGCTGATGTGGAAATGTCAGAGTAACACTTACTTAAGGGTATAGTGAACTTATGATGGGTCTGGATTGTACTCACTGTCTTTCGATTGCAACTTGACTTCGCTAGTATGTGTAGAGAATAAGATTACACAATACTATCCAGCCTACTGCCCCAATAATCCTAAACCTTTCCTTTATTAATAATGATAACTAATCCAGTGTAAGCTACATGGACAAAGGAAAACATTTAAAAATAACAACTACAATGGGTTGTAAAAAGATATCTTACTATTGCTCCACTGAAGTCAGACTCACCTCTTTCTGCTAACCTATGACCTCAAGATGATGATGAGCAGATTACTAAATATGCATAAGACCAGCGGTAAAAGTACCACCACTGGTTGGGGTGTGGCCACTTCAAAGCCCAGATGTGAGGGGGACCCAGTAATGCCCAGTCACCCTCCTGAGGCCCCTGCTCTGTGAAGAGTCGAGTGGGGGCATCTTCTGGACATATGTGCATCAGGACATGTTCAGTGAACCCCTAATCTCAGAAGAGCAAAACAGGTAACTGAGAGGATGGAGCAGCATCACCGGCCCGCCCCCAAATTGTGCCTTGGAGTCTGGCGATGCATCATGTTCTGCCACACCATAAGAGATAAACATATTTGTTATGTCCTCCTTCCCTGCTTCCATTAGAACTAGTTTTGTTTTATATTTGTAATCAGGGACAAACACAGGATTTCTAGATGCTGGTTATGTCCACCATAGTGGACATAACCAGCATGCTATGTTGGTTTCCAAACCTTTACCATACACTTCAAATACACGGACAATGCACTATTATTAGGTGCATGCAGATCCTATTTCATGAGCAAAGCAGGACAAAATCGGGACTGTCCCACCAGAGTCAGGACAACTAGTGGACTGTCCTGCTCTCTCCTACCTCTTCTTGCAGTTTTCACTGCTGCTTTTGTCTTAAGCTAAGTTGCTGCTTGCTTGGATCCTGGAATGTTGAGGCCCTGTTTGATAAATGAATTGAAGCATGAAATATGGACAGGCATCGTAGCAATGAGTGAACATTCTATGTCTCCCTTCCCCCAATCTGCCCTGCCAATAAATCAATAGCACTCACATTTAATACTTAGGTTCCAGCACCAACATAAAATATTGTTTACATTTAATAAGTAGCCCTCCATCTCTCCAAATTCAGCCCCACATTCAATTAATAACCCCCAAACCACATTAAATTAATAGTCCTGTCACCCCACTTAAAATAGTAGAGACAACACTATTGAATTAAATAGCTCCCACCATCAGAAACAGGTATGTATGCAGGTATGTAGATTCATTCCCATAGGCAGGGTCTTTTGCCGTAAACTTCAAAAGGTACAAGGAGGGAGCTTCCAAAACAACCATGACTGCTACGCTTGCTGGCATATCTTTCATGTCGCGCCTTAAGGGTGTAGCTGATGTCACTAAGAGCTTTGTAATTTTAAAAGCCTTAAAGGGATGGGATCAGGATAGGCCAGTACCAGAAGACTCTAGGCAACCAATTACAGTTCAAATCTTACATCAATTAGTCCAGGTGCTTCAAGTTGTAGCACATGACCAATACGAACGTCTGTTATTTCAAACTGCTTTTGCACTTGTGTTTTTTGGAGCTTTTAGGATTCCTGAATTGGTAGCTCAGTCTAAAGTTAGATGTCCACCATATTTCTGGGAATGAGGAGGTCTCTGGGCAATTTGAAACCCCCACTAAGTGCTCACCTGTGTATGTATATGCATATCATTCTTCTGTGTGTGTGTGTGTGTGTGTGTGTGTGTGTGTGTGTGTATATGTATGTATGTATGAATGTATGTATGTGCATATCATTCTCCCCTTTGTGTGTCTGTTTGTATGTGAATATATATATGTCCTCTTTGTGTGTGTGTGTGTGTGTGAGTGTGTGTTTGTGTTTGTTGTTGGTTATACCTTTTGATAAATAAATAAAGGTGTTCAGCGGTATTAATGTGGATGTTAAGCCACAACGCTTTTGCAACTTAAACAGGTTTCTGTTTATTAAAGATGATAACAACAGATGAATAAATGCAGCTACTCTCAGTTGGTAACTTGCAGTGCAGCAGTAGTTCAATAGTAGTAACAGTTGAATACAGTTGAAGTTTCATACTTGTATATACAGTATACAGATGTGGATGGAAATGCAGACGGGTTGGTAATATACTTGGTGGTTCTCTATCTGCACGTCTGTGTAAGCTATTGTGGGCATACAGACACCTCCCTTATATATATAAGTAGTGGGGAGCCTCCAGTCACCCTCTACCAGACTTTGAGGGATAAATATATATATATATATATATATATATATATATATATATATATATATATATATATAGATAGATAGATAGATAGATATACATGTATATATTGTGACAGAGTCACTGGAAGGAGCCTAGATACAGAGATATGTGTCCCAGGCTTCCAGCATTGTATACATAAGGCCCAGTCCGGGTCTTCTGTTCTATCAGTCTCTAACAGACTGATCAAGGGATGCACCTGTGAGGTGTTTGTAATAAGGCAGCTTTGCAGCCATATGCAGCCAGTGTCTCAGACCTGGGGGAGGTGAGTGCCTCCCAAGACACTCTGTTGAATATATATATATATATATATATATATATATATATATATATATACACACACACAGAGCGCAGCTAACAGTACTGCTTTAGTTATTTATACTTTTCAGACAGGAAGTGCCCCCCACTTCCTGTTTCTTCACTAGACCACAGGGGATCATGCTGCGGTTACCATAGCAACACAGCAGGGGAGATGGAGCAAAAGCGCTCCTACATACCAATACCCCCCCTCGCTTAGCAACGTCTCCTGTCACAAAGAAAAACAATTTAACTTTATCAAGCATTACATTTTTCCTGTAACAAGAAATCAAATGTTAATAAACAATACAAGTCATCAATTCTTGGAATTCTTTTGACTTTAGTCCAATGTCTCTTCTCAAGATTGATTGTAGATTGACTCACACGATTTACATCATATGTGACGTCTGGTTGAGTCTTAATACTTGCAAACATTAAGCTTCCAACAGCATTTCTGTAAGGGATTTTACTCATCTCCTCTATCTCTTCACTGCTTGTTGGTGACGTTTCCTTTGTCATTTTTAAGCTTTTATGCACAGGTGTACATTAGTTAGTTTTGCTTTAATCATTCCATACTTGGCAAGTTTATTTTCAATGTATGTCTGTTGATCATTTGTAACAATTCCATCATTTAAATTTTGCACGATCCTCATGCCTAACAGCTTGTTTGCAGGACTTAGATCTTTTAATTTGAATTTCTGTTTCAACAGGTACTTGGTACGTGAGATGTGTCTCTCTTGGCCTGCTAGTAACAGATCATCTACATACACAACGAAGAACATCTTTTCTTCTATGGTTTTGTGATATAAGTAATAATCAGTCTCTGACCTATTAAAGTCCATGTCTAGCAGTACAGCATCAAGTTTAATGTACCAACATTGGCCACTTTGTTTAAGACATTGAAGTGACTTCTTTACAGACACCGTTTACCTTAACACGCGATGCAGACTTTACCTTCTTGGTAGACACCCTTGCTGTAGTGTTCAGGTGGCTTCATGTAAATCTCCTCTAACAATTCTCCATTTAAGAATGCAGAGTCAATGTCAAGCTGATACAACAACAAATCATGGATAATGAAGATGGAAATCACTAACCTCGGGGGTGCTATATCTGGCAACAGGCGAGAATATCTCTCGGTAATTGTTCCCGGACCTTTGTGTGTAGCACTTGGCAGCAAGGTGGGCTTTATAGCGTGTAATGGTAGCATCTGCATTCACTTTCTTACAAAAGACCCATTTGTTCCTGATCGTTTTGCTGATACCATGACTTCAGAAAGTAGCAAGAAGGCTTTTGTGTAGAGGTTCATGTGTGTGTGTGTGGGGGGGGGGGGGGGGGCAAAACACAATGTTTGCCCACTCAACGGAAATCATGGGGGACAACTGCCCCCTGATTCCTATACCCCTGTGTGTGTGTATGTATGTATGTATATCATTCTCCCCTTTATGTATGTTTGTATGTGAATATATTACCCCTTTGTGTGTGTATAAATGTATGTGCATATCATTCTCCCCTTTGTGTTTGTATGTATGTATGTATGTGCATATCATTATCCCCTTGGTGTGTGTGTGTGTGTGTGTTTATGTATGTGAATATATATGCCCCCTTTGTGTGTGTATGTATGTATGTATATGCATACAGGGGCAAACGCAGGATTTGTAGAGGGGGGTTTCCACACCATTCCACCAGTGGGCGTGACCAGCATACATGGTGGTGTGGCTATAATATTAGACAGTGCTTGGCTGCTCTCCAACTCTTCCTATTCCTATAATATACATGGGCAATGCTGCGTGCACTACTGTTAGGTGCACGCAGCTCTCCCTTTTCAAGCAGAGCCGTGTGAAGCCGGAGCAGGGTCCAGCCACCTCAATTATACAGTGCCCCAGGCTTGGAGGGGGGTTTCCAGGCACTAGGAAACCTCCCTCCGGTTTGCCTATGGCATATAATTCTCCCCTTGGTGTGCATATGTTTGTATGTGCATATCATTCTCCAAAATTTAGACAGATTGTGCCGTTCTCTCTTATCTGTTCTTGTTGTTCTCTTTTGCTTGTTCCTAAAGCTTTGTTGTCATCTAGTTTCTGAAAAAGTTTGGGTCCTGTTTTAAAAATATGCAAAAATTGTATTATTGTAATATAAATTTTAAATGTTAAGAAACCCTGAATTCAGGGCCGTCTTTCCCATTGGGCACAATGGGCAGGTGCCCGGGGGCCCTGCAGCAAAGGGGGACCCGTTGGAGGCAGCAAAAAAAAAAAAAAAAAACCTGAAAAAAAAGAAGCAAATACTTACCTTGCGGTCAGCTGGCGATACGGCGCCCTCCCTGGTCTCCTCCTCCGTGCGGCGCTCGCAGTGCATGTCGGGCGTGACGTCATCATGCCCGCCAGACATCCATTGCGGAGCGTGACTGCAAGGTAAGTATTTTCTTCTTTTTTTTCAGTTTTTTTTTTTTTTTTTTTTTTTTGCTGCCTCCGACGGGCCCCCCTGGGCTGCAGGGCCCATATATATAATCATTTTTTATTTTTTTTGTATATATAGGGGCCCAAGATGTTCTTAAGAGGGCCCTGCCTGAATGATTAGACTCTTCAGTTCAAACACAACACTCCATTATGGCCAGATAAATCTATCCCATAGCACAGACATATATAAGCCATATTTGAACATTTGTGGAGCTATAATCAAATGCAAACAACTACATTGGCTGCTTGTGAGCAACTGCCTAATTCACTTCCCACTCTCTTCTGTTTGTAACAGTGCAATCACACTCCTCTTAAAGAAGAGGGAAAAGGGTGCTCTAACTGAGAGTAATAGGATAAATAGTGTTGGATCCACAGCCAGGAATTCAATCATGTATATGTAATAACAGGAAATGTTTTTTTGACAAACACATAATCAAGAAAACTGGTAAAATTCAATAAAAAGTCCTAGGATGTGCTGATAAATAATGAAGCAATGTTAGATCAAATTGTAATTCATATTTTATGGTCAACGATTCCAATTATCATGATTCTTGACCAGTGTAGACAGTTAAATGCCTGCCGGCTTAGTTATTAGATTATAACAATGTAGCACACATCCATACACAGTGAAATCAGCTCAACAGTGCTTCTCAAGAGCGAAAAACATTGAAGAATACCACAGGAATGGTGGATTATAATAAGCCTTTGTAGCGCTTCTTAGAAGCAATGAGAAATAAATCAATTTGACTGCTTTGTTTGCCACAGCACAGTCACCGCTAATAAAAATAGTTACTGTGCTCTGCAGAAAACATTTTCACAAGGCCTGGGACTTGTATTTACCACACGAATCCAAAGTGTGCACCACTCTCCTGTTATATACGCATGTTTAATGAAAGGTCACCAGTACAACACTTGCTTAATTAATGCAGGTTGCTGATTGGCAAGAAGCCCATTGAAACCAGCAGTTTGGACTATGGGAAATTAGCTTCTGAAGAAATCGCTATAGGTGATGAAACGCGTCAAGCTACTATATGAATATCCAAGGATTTTTGCACTATCCTTAAGAGACAATCAGGGAGAGAGAAAACTGTGCACGGTTATAAATAACTGTTTTCAGACTACTGCACGATCATACTGGGTTCTCATTACAGATGGGCTGATGAACCTTCACACTGGTGAGCATATGTAATAGACTTCTGGATATCAGGTAGTTACATTCTAAAGAGGAAGGATTAAAAGATGCTCATGTCAACACAATTATGTCTGTATAGGAAACAATATATCCAACAATATATCCAGATCCTTTATGTGCTGGATGATTAACAAATCTGAATAACAGCTCAATCTATATTATTATCTAGACTGACTTTTTCTGATATGAACTGGTGGTTTCATTTTGGCAGGGTAATTAACTTTTTCTCTTGATGACATTTGATACATAGTGTGAACCTACTGCTATATATTTTAGGAATGTTATCTTTTTATTCAGGTTTATAATTTATTTAATAAAATAGTATTTAGATTGTCTTATCTGATTTGAATTTAATGTTGTGAGTATACAGCGCCCAGAGTTATTTCTACTGTATGTTTAATGAATGGTCTCTCAGAACCCTAAGTCAGAAGTTTATTCACACATAATTTATTTATTTATTACATTTGTTTGACAGTACAGCACCATATTAGGGTTTTTTGTCTTTATAATAACAACTCTCCTGGATAACTGAATCAATAACATCTATGTTCTTACGCCTTTCTCCACATAGTAATATAGAGGGTTCTTCAAAGAGGTGCAGGGTGGTCAGCCCCATAATGGCCCACTACATAGTAGGGTGGTCAGTCCCCTTATGACCCAGTGCATATTAGGGTGGTTAGCCCTTAATGGTCCACTGCATACTAGGATGGTTAGCACCTTATTGCCCTATAGTCTGGTAAGGTAGTCAAACTTGAGTTTCTTACTACATACTAAGGTGGTCAGACCCCTGTGTTCCCCAATGCATACTAATGTGGTCAGATTGCTGGGTCACCTACTCATAATAAGGTGGTCAGACCTCTGTGTTCCCCAAAGCATACTAATGTGGTCAGATTGTTGGGTCACCTACTCATAATAAGGTGGTCAGACCTCTGTGTTCCCCAAAGCATACTAATGTGGTCAGACTCTTTGTGCCTTAATATATACTAAGGTAGTCAGACACCTTTCCCTCATGTAGAATAGAACATGTCAATGCTCCTGATATTAGGGCGGTCAGAAATACACATCTTAGCTCTTCCACAATGGGATAATGGAATGGTCAGTGTCATAGCATCAGATGGCAGGGGATCAGAGCCGAGCTGAAGGAAGGGTCTATTTCAACCTGTTGTGCCTCTCTAGAGGTAGCTCAGCAACATGTTGTTGATCTGCTGATTAGAGGCTCCAGATAACATGATGTGGCTCAACGATGCATTTTGGAGCTGATATTCAATATGATTTGCTGGACTAATACCTGCATTGTGGGAATGTCCCAATCACTTTACTGCACACCAGCTATAATTATAGTTGCTTTAGATTCTAACCGTGCACCCAGCCAATTCCCTCACTGTTCTCATGTCCCCCAGGAAGATCAATCCATTCTACTCCCTATCATGGTTCTCTTGGTACTTATCTTAGGGCTCCTATTTTTCTTTGTCTCTCTATTTGCAGTTGGCTTGGCTTCTCCAGTCTATTTTTAACAGGCAGCATCATAACATCATTTGTTTAAAAAGGCAGGGAACTGGGTACATCTCAATATTGTAAATGTATTGCATTGTCTTGGCTCCACCCCTCTATGGTATGGGGCAGGATCCTCAGGCAATGGGTTCAACCAGGGATTTCCCCAGTACCTCGGTGGGCTAGTCCGACTGCCCATAATCTTCATTACTACCTCCCTTTGTCTCATACATGTTGCTGGTTTTGTTTGTTTCATAAGTAACCTGTCCCCTTTATACATAACTTCGTCCAAAATAACTACTTCACCTCTTTTGGACCGCTCTACCTTTATGTCTTTGTATAGCGCTCTCTCTCTCTCTCCCTTTATGTCTTTTTATAACTCCCTCTCTGCCTTTATGTCTTTGTATAACTTGCTCTTTCCCTTTATGTCTTTGTAGAACTCTCTCTCCCCCCTTTATGTCTTTGTATATTGTATAACTCTCTCTCTCTCTCTCTTCCTTTATGTCATTGTATAACTTTCTCTCCCCCTTTATGTCTTTATCTAACTTTCTCTCCCTTTTATGTATGCGTATAACTCTTTCTCTCCCTTTATGTCTTTGTATAACTCTCTCCCCCCTTTATGTCTTTGTATATTGTATAACTCTCTCTCCCTCTCCCTCTCCCTCTCTCTCTTTCTCTCTCCCTTTATGTCTTTGTATATTGTATAACTCTCTCTCCCTCTCCCTCTCTCTCTTTCTCTCTCCCTTTATGTCTTTGTATAACTCTCCCTCCCCCTTTATGATTTTGTATAACTCTGCTTCCCTCTATATGTATGTCTATGTATAACACTCCCTCTCTGAGTATGTATATGTATATGTGTGTATATATATATATATATATATATATATATATATATATATATAATGTGTATGTGTGTGTGTGTGTGTGTGTATATATATATATATATATATATATATATATATATATATATATATATATATATATATATATATAACAGGGTGGTCCATTCCATAAGTGAGAAAATGAGAAAACACCCTTTTGTAACGGAAATGAGTAAGAAAATATTAATCCAGTGTTTACACATATGATCTGAGTGTGGTGGAAAACTTTTTAGGGTATGTGGTCAATATGGCGGCCTTCTTGGATGCAACTTTAATTTGTAATTTTTGTGAAAGGGTGTTTGCACTTTGATGAACCACCCTGTGTATGTTTGTATGTATATTTGTGTATATAGATAGATAGAACAATAAATAGATAGATGTGTGTGTAGAAATGTTACATTAAAAAACAAATTAAAATACTTTACTTCATTTCAAAATACAAAATGCAATTATTTATTGTGTTTTTTAGTTCTCTTTCTTTTGAATTCTCTGTATTCTCTTTATTTAATTAAGCTTCTCTATACAGAATGCATAAAAAAAACTAATGTTGACATTAGCTTGTAATATTGACATTATCCTAAACCAGTGAATAAATCATATGGTAATCTTAACACTATAGATATCCCAGCTAAATTATTGCCTAGTAATGTTGACTCTGGGCTGGTTCTTATATTACAGATGTTCATTTAACATTTACCATAATTAATATCCTATTGCTTAAAGACATATTTATACACCAACATAAAACAAGCTTACTCGAAAACACACATTTAATATTTATACTTATTATATTTTATCAGGTCTGTTTTTTTAGTATTTTTGTGTCTGTCAATCTGGGATGTGTCAAAAGGGTTGGTAAGTAAGAGAAAGAATGGTAAATAAGAGGGAGGGGAATATTTTTTTACTTCTTTGCCCACCAGTTATTAAAATAAAAATATATGTCCAGACAACATGGGAGAAGAATTACATTTTTAAACTCCTATGGGCATATTCAATCAGGTGCGGCATCATTGCAACGTACAGAGTGCGCATTACCGAGGGTAATACGGTACCGCAATAATGCGGATTTTACTTCGCAACCCTTTGAGGCGCTAAGAAAAATCTGCCTTATTGTGATTCTGCGGATTACCTCTGTGGGTCATTCCAATGCGTAGCCGCGATGACCACACCTAATTGATTATGCCTCTTAATCTCATATCTCTGAACTGTAGTAAAAAACAAACTAAAAAAACAATCTTAATTTCAACACTAGTCAGTGTATACAAGAAAATAAGCTGGTAAAAGTTCAACCTCCAATTGGCATTATCAACTGAATAGGGATAATGTTATTATTACATTTCTATCTGTAGAGATAACTACAGGCAAACATATATGTTTATGTATAAATATATACATAGGTACACGTGGAACATACAAATCTCAGCACAGGATATCATAATGCTGTTAGTTTCTTTTGAGTGAAAAAGTTGTCACCGAAATCTAAATACATGTAAAAAGATTGTTGCTCATAAATTTCTGCCTGAACAACACTTCTCCTATGTACAAGTGCTAGAAAGCCGAGGGAGCATAGAAAGACCAATAGTTTGGTTTTCCATACATAGATGTCCAAAATATTACATTTCAGGGTGAGTAGCACAAAGTTTGCTCGCAGTTATTGCTATTCCAATGGCCAGACTTCCATTATCAGCAAAGAGCTGAGCCACCGAGGCATTAAGCACAAGGCAATCACCATCTGTAATTACAGAGTCAACACAGTCTAAGACTGAGCGGGGACTGGATTCCCATGTCAGTCTTCTACGATTTCTGTTCAACTCCAGTTTATAGTTGAAATTCTCTGCCTGTGCCGGCGTGCCAATAAGCATCATTGTAGCAAAAAATTGTGGATATCCCTTATATTTTTCTTTCTTTCTGAGCACAAGTAAAAAGTGGTGGCCCAGACATGAATGTGCAATTATCCAATCCACCGGTGCTGGAAGATGCATGTCAGTAGCAAGAAAGACAATTTCTGTTCCATGCAGTATGTTAATTGTATGAGCTTGTGTCAAATGAGCAATAACCACCTCCAAATGACCTTTCCATTTACAGGCAAACAAAGGGCAAGTACAAGAAATCAGCTGTGGATCATGGATGGTTTCATGGTAATGATGATGTGTGGTTTGTTGAGAGGAATCTTCAGGGACTGCACATCTGTTTGAAGCATTCTGAAAGAGAAAGAAATTACTGTAGAAAATAGGCTATAGTACTCATCTTTTATGGAATCCCTGAGCACAGGAGCAATCGAACATAAAACATAACATGAACATAAAATGAATGATAATTGTTACATAAAGAGGTATAAAAGCAATAGTTGCAAGAAAACCAGCTCCTAGATCCCACAAAGGATGTAGTAAACTTGAATTTGTGCAATAAAGTCTCTGCTAATAATACTTTATATTTGGCTGTAGATATTTTAATTTATTTGTAACTGTATCTATTAGGAAATCATATGATGCATGACATAGCAATCAGTTTAATTGCACACTACAGCAGTATAGTCACACAAAGAACACATTAAACTGATGTTACAAAAACTTTCTAAAAAACAGATTGCAATCGTTTTTAAGGTTTTATTTCCTCCTTGTAAAGAAAAGCTTTATATTAAGTGGTATTTAACCCCTTAACAACTAAAAGTATTTTATACCTTGGTCATAAAACCAATGTTTACAATGTTAATATAGTGCTCCATTATGCCGGTGCTGCACCTCTTATTAGCCGTACTACCTCTCTCCTCAAGCTATAATTAGAGGCTATGCTCCTATTTGGCTATTTGTTGCCGTACATTGTCCTGTTTTGTCTATATCGTATTGGACTGTATTGTAATGTTAGGTTTTACACTTTTACTGCATGCTCTGTGTACGCTGCTGCGGGCCCTTTATGGCGCATGATAAAGAAAAGATAATAATAAGAATATATGGCAGTTAAAGTGGAAATAACTTTTTAACCACCTTGAGTACCCAAGTGAACAGTTGAAAACAATCTACACCTCTATAAATATATGTAATCCTAACGTAGTCCGGACAGGTAAGCTTACTGGTATCTCCCTGGTTTTCTTGTATCTGCTATTGTAGCAGTGTTTGGAAAAAATAAATGTGGATACCTCTTGTGAAAGTGCTTAATAATATGCAGTATAAAGGAAAGATTAATTTAAAATAGTAGTTGCATTATATTTCAAATATCTTCAATTGTGACAAAGTACAGATAGAGATGTACCTACTCATAATGCTAATTCCTTAAACCATAAACATCTGTACAGTAGTTATTTGCACTTGAAAAGACAAGTATTGCATATTTTAAGAAATAATTTATTATTAGACCTACCAACAAGGTTAATGCCACTAATTTAAATTATGCAGCAAGAATATTAACTCCATGCACTTTGCTGCCCACTAAAACTTGCTGCTGGATGTTGCCTCATTATAAGGTACAGGGTTATAGGTCATTTATAAACATAAATAAATGCAGTCTTGTTGTATTTCTAAAAATGTGCTACTTTAATACAAGCACATAATACAGTTAGGAGCACATCCAAAGCATATTGCAATGCAAGGGTTGCAAACGCACTGTGATTTTTAGTTCAGCAAGGATACCCCCCTCTCAACTCTAAATCTGTCAGCACATTTTTTATTTGTTCCCCCACCCCAGGTTTTGCCAAAGTGTAAAATTTCAAGTAGGAATTAGTCCTAACTCTAAATGAGGTCCTATGGTTTTTGCAACTGTCCCCATAAAAAAGCACTATGCAGCTTTTTGTTGGCAGCATGCACATGGGCACAAGTGCATGCTGTCACATGTAGTGCCACAAATATGTACTTTAAATGGTGCCCCCACCTGGAGATATTAAGTGTTGCCACATCAGAAAAAAAATATTATTGCCCCACTGGTAATGAAACAGTATGACACTATAATATAATAACAATTTTAAAAAAACTCCCTTACATATAATCATCAATTAAATTTGCCCCACTAATTTAATCATAATATAATTTGGCCTCCATAAGATAATTAATCATATTTTTTGCCCACATAAACAAGAAATTATGATTAAAACTTGTATTGTTCCTCCTGTTATGTTAACATTGGCCAGCAGTGGAAAGCAGATGTGTTTGCTAATCTCGCCTATCCAAAGCAGTGTGTTGATTCTGGCAATTTTCACAGCAATCTCAGGCGAGTTTGCAAAATCGCAACTTCATACATATGGCGACTTGTATTCTTAGAATGGCCAAAAGTAGGGACAGCGATTTGTAGCGTGTCAATTTTGGTTCCATCACTTTATTGGTGATATACTATCAACTTGCACATTCATACATCAGCGGGTTCAAACTTGTCCGCCCAAGAAAATCGCTGATAAAGACAATCGCAGCTTGATACATTTTGCCCCAGATATCTGATTCTGCAAAATTACATTTTGGTTTTGCTCATAGACCCAATACAGGATGTAGCTCTCAGCAAGTAATCCATCCAGCTTGTATCTTCAGAAGGAGCAACATTTTATCCCGATCTGCAGTCTCGCCCATCTTCACCTGCTAAGTATTATATTCTTCTATTCATAAAAAAATAAGTTTTAGGGGTCCCATGTTTTCCGAGGAGAGTCCCCTTTATCTACCCCTGAAAGTCTTACCCCAGAATTGGTTCCTACAACTGCACCTTATATGGGACTCAAAGAGATTTATGGAGCAAAATGCAAGTCACATGGGAATCACTGTTTCTCATGTCATCATTATAGGACACAAACATAACAGAATTTATGGTTCGTGCTGCTTCAGGATGTTGAGAATGAAGCATCCCACATCATTCCATATGGTCAAATAGAAACCCTGTCACTTCTAATTCACCTTCACAACTTCTCTTCTCTCTATTTCTAGCACAGAAACTAGCTAGGTTTATCCTTGTGGATATGTACAGTATGTCTGATCCATTGTACAAAACAAGTAATTGTGCATTTTGTTCATTTCATTCCCTGCATCCCTCCGCTTACCTTCTGCTTCATTGAATGTTCCTGTATTGTTAATAAAGTGGGCTTCATTTAGAGTTAAACATAAAAATGTGACTGCCTACACACACATAAATACACCAGTACATGTACATTTCTATGGCTGTATTGTGAGTTTCTCATATTTTAGGAGACATGCATTTTTAAATCTAGTGTATAGATGCACCCTGTGCAAACGCCTATCATCATCATCATCAACTAGGAAGCTTGTACCAGGGTTATGGGACATGCAAAGATGCGCCTCTAAATAGGCATATCTTAAAGTTACATAGAAGAATAAATGTGACTAATATCTAAGGGATGTGTTTGACTTGCATCTTGACACCCCTACTGCTATGAACTTCCATGTGAACGTCCCTGACCCACCTCTTCAAGCGCAAGGGACTGCAAGTATAAAATGCACTTAATTCAAAATACAGGATTAAGTTGCATTTGCAGTGCGACAAATTTTATGCAAGTCACATTTTTACGGCCAACTCTAAATCAGCCCCTATATATTAGTTTATAGTACAGGTACAGCGCTGAGGAACAAGCTGGTTAATAAAGGTAATAATAAAATGACATACTGATACCCCTGAACTGTGTTGTCAGAAGCCTGTGCCTTTCTAGTATGCTAAACAACATTTTAAAAGCGTAAGCGTAATTTGAATTTACATATACCTTTACCTCTAGCTTTTCACATATATAGCTATTATATAGCTATGCAATATAAACACAATCAACATGCACTTTCTTATAATAATGAGCTAGATTATTAACTACTTATTGGAATTTTAGAACTTCTTAGTTTACTTAAACCATATTAATGAATGTCTATGACTAAGCACATTGTCCAGTATTCAGAGCATAGAGTACCTGCTTTCACAATATAGAATTACTCATTTTATTAATCAACGCTGTTAAATACACACACCTCAACACAGCTAAATAACACCATCCAAGACATTCCCTAGATAAGAAAAACTTGCTGAAAATAAATTACTCTTTGCCTTCTTGGTGGGCATTGACAATATGATTAATTTAACACCCTTTGGTAAACAATGTAGTGTCTGCAAACCACCAGGGATATTTTCATCTCTGAAATTTGAATAATGTCAAAAGATGAATGCCAATACTCACATCTAATACACTTACTGTAATTACTTCCACTAACCAAACTCTTAATGCAACATTAGCAATTATACTAATTAAAAATAATGAACTTTCTCTTGCATTCTACTAAACCTCTTGGCATGAGTCAAGGTACTTAAGTTCTCTACGACTATAAATGTTTCTATTAGGAAGCTGATTTTAAAATACCCTTTAAAATGAATTTGAAAATTAGAATTGGAAATGTTAACTTCAATAGATTAGTTCTTTGGAGAAATGGAGATGATTCAACATTCACATTTAGTGAACCATTAAATCTGGTAATTACTTTAGCATAATTCATTAACCTTTAACAGGGGAGATAATAGCAAATAATGACAAGGTAAGACTTGTTTATCATTATTTTCTTAATGTCGAAAACTTCAAGCATGTGCTTATCTAGAGAAATATCTAGAGAACTGAAAACTAACACATGAAATATTGTAATATATGTAGCTAAGTACTTGCTTGATGCTACCAAAAAAGTAAAATAAATAATTCAATACATATGCTGAAAAAATATAATATATACTATAGGTCAGTGGCAATGCTTGATTTAAGTTGTAGTTGCCCTTTACAAGAAACTTTTGATTTCCCCGGCAATACTTTCACTAGTGGCCATGCTCGCAATGAGTGGAGTTATTCGTAAAATCAAGAGGAGATATAACCAAAATGAGTGTGTTGTTTTCAGAAAATTCAGGACATATTTATAAACTAAATGGATGGATGGAGTTATATACAAAGCTGAAAGATTTATTTATGACTGTGTGGAACATTTGATATGTGGATAGCAGGACTCAATTTCAGAGGTGGCTGATCTCTTTATTAAGGGTCCTAGGTTATATGATTGGGCTTAACACTCCTGGCATAAACAATCAAGATTAATAAAATGTCTGAATTCAGCTATCCCCTCACCCCTGGGGGGAGGAATAATCAATAGTCTGCCAGCCACATGTAGTCTAGCTCATATAGAGGATATATCCAAAAAATATGCGGTTTCACAAACTTAAAGTATATAAAAAATAAATGGAAAAGTAAAGATAAAAAATGAGTATAAATCACTACAACACATAACGTGAAAGCACTTCAAGAAAAGGCAAAACTCCTTAAGAATGCGCAGGGATTCCAATTTTGATCATTAAAAATAGATCCTAAGGTCTACAGCTAACCCTTTGAAAAGTCCAGTCGTTTGGGTAAATATAATAGTTGGGAGCCCTACATAGTGCAGTACACTTATTTTATTCAAACTTCTTATGACATAATCTAAATTCATACCTACTAAAATAAAATAAAATGCTTATCATTCCACTTTACAGTATCTGGTGGAAACCATACTGCTGGCATCACTATGCAGACGAGGATTAATGAGTCAGAACTTGTGCCAAGCCATGGCCCAATGCGTTTCATCCCAGAAGAACTTTGTCAGTGTGGTGTCCTGATGCTACTGGCAGTAAACATATACAAGAAGCAATAAGAGTTAATTCTCTCTACTGACCAGAGGGATGGGGTCATGAATTTCTAAGCCATAATCAAAGACATCCATTATCCAAGCAGAATCAAATCAGAGTGGCCATTTAAGCTTATCAGGGCATTGGAGTCCCACTGCAATATAATCTAACATAACTGTTCTATACACAATGCATAATGCAAACTGCCGATAAGAAGGTAATTTTTCGAAAAACAGAACCTCCAAAGAAATATAACACAAATTGCAGAGTTAAACTTTACTCACGGAGCTGAATAATGATGAGAAAGGAATGTGACACTTACAAAGTGAAGTCTCAGCTTAATAATATTCAAATAATTAATACAGATTGTTACATTTCATGATTATAAACCATTATAATCAATTTTAACCCTTTCAGTACAAAAACTCCCTCTATGTCAAGGAGAGAGAAATATGAACAACACTTATACCAATCTGAAAATGTAATGGCAAATGCACAACAATCTATTTTATATAGCTTATTTTAATATTCATATGGTAGCTGCAATCTAACTGTCCTTACACAGGTAAGCGTGTTGTGGCTGTTCATGTCACAAGCTATATAAAGACGTGACTGCCCTACAATAGGCTCAGCAGATGGAATAAAGGCTTTAAAGTCTGCAGCTGCTGCTTGAAATAAGTGTGTAAATACATGATTTTAGCCAAGTACTATAACTATAAGTAGAGCTTTCTGGCTCCCACCAGCCTTAATTCCAAATATATTCAATATATCTTCAGCTATATTAATCAGCTCCATTTTTCACCCTAGAACAGGCCTGTCCAACCTGCGGCCCTCCAGATGTGGTGAAACTACAAGTCCCAGCATGCCCTTCCAGCTATCAACTGGTTGTCTACTGGCAAAGCATGCTGGGGCTTGTAGTTTCACAACATCTGGAGGGCCGCAGGTTGGACAGGCCTGCCCTAGAATGTAGCTGAGAAACAATGGTTCTATATTTAAGCTGGTCACATAAGCTGCAATGTCACAGGGTATATCAGAGAATTGGTCCAATATGACTACATTATTATTCTGATTAAAAATGAATCAGAAGATTATTAGACCATTTCAGTCATGTGTGCATCTTAAATGCTAAGTCTGTCCAGTATAGTAGGTGAGGAAGATGTAAAAACCATACTAAACTAAACTATACAAACAACTATACAAAACAATTTAGCTCTCATGGTGTGTTTGTTAGAAAGGAGCACTACACTCCATTTCCTGTACTTGTTTCCCTGGTAATCTAATGTAGGAGGAAGTGGGGCAGGACGTCTATGTCTGATATGCACTACTGCACATGCACAGTCAGCACAAACCAGAAATTCAGCTTTCAAGACTAGTTTTCCGTCATAGACTTTAATAGAGAGGACACAGGTGAAGCTGCTGCGTACCTAATATCAGTAAAAGCCCTCAAACCATCAATAGAGTGACCGGAGGCTCCCACTGTGTACCCACATATTATAGGAAAGCTATGTTTCACCACAATAAGTGCTGCACAGACATGCAGAGTATATACACCAAACCTGCATCTGCATATAAGTGTATACTGCATACAACTGTTATTGCCTGTTGCTACTACAAGCTACAATTCTTAGTATCAGCATAAACTGTTTGTTACCAAGTTCAATAAAGGGCAACCAGGTAAGGTTAAAAGCATCTTTGTCTTCACATCCACCGATCACAGCTGACACCTTTCACAAACATCAAAAGGTATAACTAATAGTTTTTTGCATTTCAGACATTTTCACTATGAATCAGTGTTGGATGTATTTAACTTTTGACTTTTATGTAAATACCTGCCCAAGAATAATGAATAACAAATGTACCTGAAAGGCAGGTCTTCATTTAATCATTCTTTTAATTTATTTAAAACAAGCATTTGTTATTTATCTCCCCCAACCTTCAGTCCTTCAAATGCTCACTCAAAACTCACCTTGTCAAGCGCTCCTATCCTACCACCTCCTAACCATTCCATTCATCATCTCCTCTTCCTTTGCCTGCCAACTGTCTCTCACCACCCCTCCCTCTAGGATGTAAGCTCCCGTGGGCAGGGTCCTCTCTACCTATTGTCCTTTGACTGTCTACTGTCTGACTCCATTGTACGCCCTGTCACGTCTTTTGCTGCACTCTGTGTGAGTCCCCATAGCATTGCTCACACTTATGTGTGCTACTTATATGTATTACCTCATCTATTTGTTACTTGCTTCTGTACATGGCGCTACAGAATCTGTTGTGCCTTATAAATAAATAAATTAATTAATAATAATCATAATAATTAAAGTTTAAACATAAAAAATGAGTATGAGTATAGTTGTAAATCAGAGTATACGAAGGCACAAAAACAGAAAGAATGACCAGAGGTTTTTGTATTTCAAGTAGAAGGTAAAGTGAAGAGAAGGTGTGAAGGAAGAAAGACAGGATCGGAGTCAAACGGAAAGAGAAGAGGGAGAGAAGGAAAGAGCAGCTAAAACTGAAGGCCAATGCTCTCTGCTAATTCTCCTGGATCTCTCTGCTGCATTTGACACTATTGACAGCTCTCTCTTTATACAGACCTTACAATCCCTAGGTGTTCAAGACACTGTCCTATCCTGGTTCTCATCCTACCTTACTAATCACTCAGTGTTAATTTCTCTGGAACAACCTCCATTCTGCTTCCTTTATCAGTTGGAGTACCACAAGGCTCAGTCCTAGGTCCTCTGCTATTCTCTATCTATATCACTTCTCCTGGAAAACTAATAAGATCCTTTGGATTTCAGTATTATCTCAATGCGGATGAAACACAAATTTATCTATCCTCTCCTGATCTATCACCATCTGTGTTATCTCATGTTACTGACTGTCTTTCTGCCATTTCGTCTAGAATGTCCTCTCACCAACTCAAATTCAATCTTTCAAAAACAGAATTAATAATATTCCCACCCAAGAACAGAAACTTCCTGCCTGACATTTCTTTTTCTGTTGGCAACATGACCATAAATCCCACCCTGCAAGCTCGCTGCCTAAGAGTAATCCTTGACTCACAACTATCCTTTGTTCCCCACATCAACTCTATAATTACATCATGCTGCATACATCTAAAAAATATTTCCAGAATACGTACATATCTCACACAAGACACTGCAAAAACAGTAATTCATGCACTCATCATCTCCCACATTGACTATTGCAATTCCCACCTTACTGGTCTTCCCAAAATCAGACTCGAGCCCCTACAATCTATTTTGCACATAGCGGCTAGATTGATTTGTCTTGCAAATCGTTTTACTTCTGTTGTCTGAGTCACTCTGTCAGTCTCTACATTGGTTGCCTGTTTTCCAATGAATCCAATATAAAATTCTTCTACTAACCTACAAGGCTATCAACAAAATTGCACCAACATACATCTCCTCACTTGTCTCAAAATATCTCCAAAATCGACACCTCCATTCCCATAAGATCTGCGTCTCTGTTCTACTCTCATCACTTCCTACCGTTCTCGGTTACAGGACTTTTTTCGGGCTGCACCCACTTATAGAATTCACTCCCTCACACCACAAGACTTTCCTCTAGTCTTCAAACCTTCAAGCGCTCTCTGAAAACTAACCTCTTCAGACAAGCTTATAATATTCCTCTACCATCATCTTAATCTCCCTAGGTTACCCTATTACCACTCTCTACACAGCTAACACAAGACAACAACACTCTGACCAACATAGTTGTGTGACTGAGCACACAGCCCACTAAATACTTTGCAACCTTTGCATTCTAACTGGACAAATATTCAATATGATGTAGCACTTACCCTTGTGTATCAAAGCATTGTCCCATAGATGGTAAGCTTGCGAGCAGGGCCCCCTTACCTCTCTGTATGATGTATTACCCAGAATTGTTTGATTAATGTTTGTTACGAATTGTAAAGCACTACAGAATCTGCAGGTGCTATATAAATAAATGTTGATTATGATGATGATGAAGGAGAAGAGGCAAAAAAATGGGGAGAGAGGGCTGTGTGGCAGGAACTGCCATGGGAGAGAAGGGGGCTTAAGGATGGAGGAGGAGAGGGGGGTGTTTGCGCTAAGTGAAAGGGGAGCGGTATTGAAGGTTGGACATCCAGGGGTCCCACATCTTGTTGAAAGCTTTAGTGGAGCTGTTAATAATGCTGGTCATGAATTCCATGCGGTGGATATGCCATATTCAAGCAAAAACAGTGAAGAGAGAGATATTCTTTTTTATCATTCTTATACTGGAAACTGCCGTAAAACAACCCAAACCTATTTTTATTCTCATATATATTAGCCAAAAAATAAATTAACATATAATTAAACTAAATTAAGTAAAAATATCTTCTCTATTAAGTATGAACCAATTATATCAAGGAGTGCAAAAAATATCAAATAAAATAAAGGGAATACAATTAAAAGGAATTCTCCTTGCATTCCATCCGATTTAAAGGTCACAGCACCTGTAATAAGATATCACTAGTATAACAACCTTCTCCATTGTTCTACTTTAAGAAGAAAAATAAACTGTATCCCATATATTTATATAAACCATTTACCACACATGGTTCATGGAAACCTACTCTAAAGTATTCCTCTTTTTCATTCAATTTTCCAGAATTTCTAGAAACAGGCACATGTTAAACTGCATATTGTAACTATTAAACTTCAACAGCCATATTATAAATAATGAAATGAGAATGACAGGGCAATACATAGAAATCTTTAAAGAGAAATCCATTATTTTTTTTATGATCCTCGCCAGGTCCTGCAGTCTAATGATGGTCAAATGGTCACAGTTTATGTGTAAGAGAATCCCAATCCTGCAGTAGCTGGTCCGTGTGAGTTTCCGCTAATTCTAGAAATTCTATGGTGGAGATGGGGGAGGGAGGTTTTGTCCAAAAAAATTTTTTTATTCATGTACTTTTCCTGAAAAGATAACTGCAATCTTAAAGACAAAATTCAACTGCCAAGAAGTCTCCTTGTCGTTTCAAAAAAAAATATTTCTTTGATGTCTGGATTGACCACATGTGCTATGCAATTAAGATAATAATATGCTTTGGAATAGCATAGTAATACATTTATCACCATGAAGTGTAAAACTATAAACCTTTACAGATTGATTCTGCGATGCTACTGTGCTTTGGTTTTGCTAAATACATTCTAAATTGCTTTTAAAAGATTCCATTAGAGAGAAAAAAAAAACAACACAAATATAGGCTGTAGTTATTATTTGTAATAGATGACCTAAAACATTTTACGGTTAGTGTGGATGGGAGCAGAATACAGAGGTCCAGAGGGATACAAATAATTTGTAAGTTGATGTTAAAACTAAATGGTGGGTTGTACTGCTGTCAATACAAAGTAAATACAAGATCTACAGATCTTATTATTCAGCAAATATTAGTCCTAAGCTTCCAATATATAACATGGTGGAAGTCAAGAGAACTTTGAGAAACAGGAAACATGTTTATTAGCTACATTTATATTTCTTCATGTTGGAGTTTTGAGGAACAGCAGCGGACTCCCTAATATCTTGAATAGATACCATGTGACTTGCACAGTATAGGAAAGTATATTTGAAAGATTTTATTAGCTTGGACATTTCACTATATTGTAAAATAATCATCTACCATTTGCTATATTATGAAAATAGTGTATGTATAGGTTTCCTTCCATACAGAGCTACAGTATATATAACACCGCAATCTGACTGCCTCAATTCGAGAGGAGTTTCCCATTCTTACTCTGTGTTGTTATTAACATTATGGTGATTGGATTGCCTGAAATGCACGCATAGGAGTTGGCTATGCTACTGTTGTTCACAATCTACTCTTCTGATTGGCTCCCAGTTGTTTTATCCACTCCCACTTAATCTCCTGCATGACTGTGTGTCCCTAGTTGAAGATCAGGTGCTCTGATCCTGGTGAAACACCTAAAAGTTCTAAAGAACTGCTAAATATACTTTTACTAATTCTAACTGAGTTGACTGTAATATAACAAATTTAATGCATGTGCATAATCAATCAATTTTACTGAACCCATTACCTTCCCAGTAATATTAATTTGGTGGAAGTTCCTCCCCTGGGGATTTTAGTTGTATAAAAAATGTAGATCGTTTATGAAGTGCCAAAATAGAGCACAAAATAAGCCTTGGTCCTGTTGTGCACCTCAATTTATTATTATTATTATTATTATTATTAGTAGTAGTAGTAGTAGTAGTAGTAGTAGTAGTAGTAGTAGTAGTAGTAGGAGTATAGTAGTATAGTTGATTTGCTGTGCAGAGTGGCTTATGGCCATGAGAAAAAAACTCATCTGATACACTTAATGGAAACTATTTTGTACCTTTGTGTTGCACTTTGAGGGATTAAGGGTTATATTTACTAAGCTGCGGCTTTGAAAATGTGGGGATGTTGCCTATAGCAACCAATCAGATTCTAGCTTTCATTTTGTAGAAGGTACTAAATAAATGAAAGCTAGAATCTGATTGGTTGCTATAGGCAACATCCCCACTTTTTCAAACCTGCAGCTTAGTAAATCTAGCCCTAAGTGTATTTCTAAAAACAAAATCAAAAAGTAATAAAAAGCTTCACACAAAAAAAAATACAAGTAACAGCCCAATTGTCGACTCACATTCATAATTAATTTAATAAGGCAGAATTTTAGAAGAAAAGAGAAAAGTTTGGCTAATGATGTGATCTTACCCAATTTTTTGCATAGCACTCCTCTTCAGATTTTTCCACCTCTTTGCGACTTGGAACACTTCTAGTTTGTGGGAGAGTAGCTATGCATTTTACTATGCGCTGGACAGACCTCAAAGTGAAGAAATGCATAGCCAATGAGTTTTGCAGTATGCAATCAGTGCACTGTATCTGAGGCCCATGCAGCTGAAACAAAATCTTTGATTGGCTGATTGCAACTGCACCTCTCAAGCTGATAGGTGCTTCTTCCATTGATCATGCATATATTATAGATTTTATGGGCATAAATACATTTTCTACTGCTTTCATTTGTATGTGAGAAGGTGTATTATATCTGCTGTATTATATCATCCATATCAAATGTTTTCAATTTCACTATCAAAAGGAATGTAAACAATAGTTTCTTGTATTTGTTACTTGGCTGTGTTTATGGGTATAAGAATGTCTGATGTAAACCTGGTGCATATGCTACAGGTGCAGTGTTGAAATGGATCCGACTTGTTCATGTAAATACGTTATTTTTGCAAGTGGCTTTTTTGAAAGTAAACTATGACCAACATGCATCCAGCTCAGCATCAGGCCCTTTATATGTATTTTTCTAGTTGAATTGCAATATAATAAAATGAAGATATTCTCATCCTCACTGTGAAATGCTATGGTGATATTGTGGATATAAAACACTTACTTTCATATAGGCAATAAAACCTTTCTGTAAAGGCACACATTCATCATTGCATGCCAAATTCTGTTGTGTGTTATATTATTACCAAGCTGTGAAAAGTATCTTTCTGAAATCATTTGCATTATAGATACAGGATCTATTGCCGACAGTTGCATAACTTCCAGCAAGAACAAACCACATTTCATGCATAGAAGCCATATGCCCCATATCTAAAGCCAAATTCCTGCTAACACTTAATACAGCTCCCTGTTATAAATTCAAAGACAAGAAATATTAGTCCTTTTAATCTTTGCATTCATGTCTCACTTAGTATCTGTCCTGCAAATACTAATGAGACTTTGTGAAATCTCCTGGATTAAGAAAATCTCCTTGGCATAGAGTCAGTATCCACATCTGAAATTAAGTTATCAAAATGAAGCCACAGTGTGAGAGATTTACTAACACCAGGATCACAGGAATCGTTTTAATTATGTAGAGTGATTCTGAGGCTTAATTTAACAACATGTGAAAAATGGCATGATATTTCGGAAAAAGGGATGTGGGACACCGCTGTTAATCACAGCTTGTGACCAAATATTCAATTTTCATTGTTCTAACATTTACATGTATTTTCACTAATGAACTACACAAATATACTGGCTTAGAGAGACAATGGAGCAGATGGCAAGTATTTGTATTAGCTTCATCAGTGGTGTACTGAAAAATGATATTTACAGTCAGATATTATTATTATGGAAGTTCAGTTACATCAATATACTGTGTGTGTATATATATATATATATATATATATATATATATATATATATATATTCAATTTTGCTTTTGCTGTATCACAATATTTTGCTTTTTCTGTATCACAATAGTGTAAACGCACATAAATGTGTCCCTATATCTGAAGGGAAAGAGACGGCAGTGAGATGTCTAAGGCTGGGAACACACTACAGGGTTTTCAGCCAATTTTTGGGCTAATCACACAATAAATGACCGTTCAGCTCAATATCACATTAGTCTGTATACTCCAACGATGAACAATTATCGTTCCAAAGCACATCATATTGTTTCATTTTATTTTTAAACCAAACTAAAAATCTCATTCAACCATGGAACGATGACGTTCCAATCCAGCAGTGTGTGTGCACTCAGGGCCAGCAGTGTCTATAGATCTATATGGAATATGCAGAGTCATGATCTTCTCAGCCAATGGTTATGACAGATGAAGATCACAGATCTTAAGGTAAATCTTGTAATACGTGTATAGTGTGTACACATAAATTTGCATGCTGATCAGGACTAGTGTGTACCCAGCCCAAGTGCGAACTCCTGACCTCCAAACCTATAGGTTGGGTTTTGTTCTTAAGTGTGACAACATATTACTTGTGGATAAAATGGTATCCAGTGCACAGACCTAAACTAATCTGTCCTCATATCCAGAGATAAGCCTGGTAGATAAAGTTGATTGAATGTGGAGTTTTCCTCTAGGTAGGAGCATCATATTTCAAATATTTCAGGTAGCTCTTAGAACAAAAATGTTGCAACACAAATTCTCCATATTGCCTTAATATTTGTATTCTTTGCTGATTATTATATTTCTTGCCTTTTCCTTCTTTATGGAATATTCAAAAATAGTGTTCAATTCTTCATTCCGTACACTTGTAAAGTATAATTAAGGAAGTTAAACAGGGAACTTGGGTTTGTTTTAATGGTCTTATGCTAGGTGCACACTGAAGAATTTTCCGACCGATGTGTTATGTACAACGATTTTATTCTCGACTGAAGGTCCGATCGCTTGGGCTATTCATGCGTACACATTGACGCGATTTACCTTCAGATCTTTGCTCTTCATCTGGTCCTCTAGTCGTTGAGAGAATGACGGAACAATAGTCACTTATTCATTCATTCAAGTCACATGGATTAAAACTGCCTTGTTATATTCACATGTCCTTACGAATTCTATTAGCTTCTGTGACTCTGAAACAAAATTTTCAGTCTCAGAACGAACAAACAAACTATTCCATCTACAGCACTCTCTACATTTAAGTCACCGGGACATGTTCACTGCCGGCATCGGCTGAAAAGACCATTACTCTGTAAACTCTATGGAGATCGTGATCGCATACACACTGCATGGTCGATAGGTCATTGGAACAAGATTATTAAACAGTACGACCAACCAAATGAAATGACATCGGCACTTTGGAACGATTGTCGCTCATTGTGTGATTATACACACTAACACGATATGTGGCTGAGCTGTTGTTTATTTGGTGATTGACCCGATGATCAGCTGAAAAACCTTCAGGGTGTACCTAGCCCAAGGAAGGTATGAAAACGTTTACTGAAATGTGCACTAAAAACAAGCCTTTTTGTCATCTTATTTTTCCGCATTTTCTTTTATATTTGAGCTTTCTCCCAAAATCTCTGTAAACCAGCCAATGTATGACATACTTTACCAATAAACGTTATCAATTTCTGAGGCTTATCGGCCAGTCTGGCTTCATGCCAAAGAAGATACAACAGACACCGGTAACATTTATCAAAAATACATTTGATTTACCAAGACAAATATTGTATTACTTTGCAATTCTTCCATTACAAACAACCAGAAAATGCATTTGCTCCTATATTAAGCTATGGATATACTTCTATTTGCCGGGCATGTTACATTTTTCAGCTGCCGCCTTACAGACTTGTAGAGAAATTAAAATGATTTAGAGATTTTGCTTGTTATTGAAATTCACTTCCATCCCTTCTGCCGCATGAATGATTACTGACCTGTGATACTTATTACAGATTGCACAGGGGTCACCTCATTTGTTTTCTTAACACCAAAAATTAAAGGATGTTATAGTCCTGTCATTGGAACAGAATTTATAAGGAGGTAGTGTGTCATCTTTATTAGAAATGTTAGCACAGTGTGAGAGAATGGTGGCTGCTGTGATTAATGCCAACAACTGTTTCTGGAGATGAAATGCAGAGAACCAGAATTGACTAGGATCATAATTCAGTATACTCATTCTTTACTCATAATTACACAGTTTGATGCTATAAAATAAAATGTACAAACACTCAGGTGATTAAAAGAGGCTGCATATTATCATAGTGCAAACTATTAAGTAGTTTCCGTTATTAAAGGAGAATTAAATCTAATTTTTATTTATGCAAAAAATGCCTACTGCATTCATCTTATACATCTGCCTGTCAATATGTACAACTTACCTTGCCCACAAGCTGCATGACATAACGTCACCTGTAGATGGCATATTCTGGGGGCTTGTGCTTGAGTACTGTGGGGTTTTTAGATACAAACCAGAAGGTAAATACATGTTGTGCTAATTGCACTGCAGTTTTGTTAAGTTATAGAGAGATGAATAAAATAAAAGCTGAAACTGCAGTGATTATAACTATTGTAACATTGGACCTGCTACTTCGTATCAATCAACCAAGGGGATGGCTGGCAAATGTTAGCCCAGGGGCCAAGACTTGACTCAGCAGGCTATTAGGAACATTTTAAGAAAAAAAATGCATTTGGCCCAGTGACCCAGCCCAAGGTAGCCCAGTATGAGACTGACCCGGGGGGCATTTGCCCCCCTGGCCCCCAACCCAATCAGCTCCTGCAATTAACCAAGTCACACAGTGCATTTCAAGTCACTGTTGACCTGTCAAGTTAGAGAAACTCCTATTTCCTAACATGGCAACCTGTCTCGGAGCAGTGGAAGAGCATGGCGGCCATATTATGCATAGAAACACTCACATTATTTCAGGTACATTATTCAGCTGAATGATACAACACCTTTGATATTTTTTAATTTCAAATACTTTACTTCTCTTTAATGGAACACTATCAGAAAAACTGCATATTACATAACTGAATATTTAAACTTTTAATATATCCTTTAAAAGTATATAGTTATAGTTATTTTCTACCGATAAAACTTTGCTGAGGTTGATTCAGTGGTCTGCTACTATTCATAATGCTGCAAACAGCATGAGCTAATTAACACACACAGGGCCTGATTCAATTCCAGACATATGACCATTTGCTTAACATATCTTACTTGATTTCACACTGCGCATGTCCAGAAACTAAACTTATGTAGATAAACACAACACGCAACTGACACTTACGACCACATATAATCTGAGAGGTGAAACAGCAGAGAGAAGGCACAATAACGTAGCTCATGTACAGTAAGGGCGAGTTCATACACATGCAGCTAATTCAAATCCTGAGTTTATCATCAGTATACTTGTTTTAAGCTGTATCTTTTATACCTGCTTCAATAAAGGACAGATAATAGTGATGACTGACACGGGATAGTCTTTAAAAAGTTAGATGTATGCATATCGGTAGCTATCACTGAACAACTGAATGCAATTGAAAAGTATTTTAAGAACTCATTGTATGCACTGTATCCATTGAATAGTTAATTATTTAGTTATTTTAAAATCATCTATAAAACAAAAAAAGGATCTTATTTGAAATTTATTATATTATATGGTTAGCAGATACTATTTTGATTTACAATTAAATGAAAGTTATGTGCGTTCTAATGTTAAAATATTGTACATACAAATGTGTGTATATTTCAGTCTGTTATGAGTGTCTAGGAAAGTACTGTTTATACAGAGTGTATATCAACCTCTATGTTTTTACATGAATTTTTACAGGTTAGGACATGGATTTTCACAGGGCCAGCGGAACGCGGTAAGCAGGGTAAGCAAGGCGGGGGTGCGCTATGCTGGAGAGGCGCATCCCCCACCTGCATTCTCTACTGTCCACCGGCCCAGCTTAAAAAGTAAAAGGGCACAGCTCCCGGCGCCCCCCTCTCTTCTCCTGGATCCCTGCTTACTGACAGTGTCAGGAGTGATGTCATCACTGAGGAGGAGCTGCACAGGGAGCTGCACAGAAGATAAGAAGATAGAAGAGGAAGAAAAGGAGAAGATCATAGCAAGGTAAGTAAAAACGGACGGGACAGCGCAGTAATGAAGGGAGTGAGACAGTGCCGTAATAAAGGGGGTGAAAGAGTGCAGTAACAAAGGGAGTAAAAGAGTGCAGTAATGAAGGGGGTGAAAGAGGGCAGTAATGAAGGGGGTGAGACAGTGCAGTAATGAAGGGGGTGAGACAGTGCAGTAATTAAGGGGGTGAGAGAGTGCAGTAATGAAGGGGGTGAAAGAGGGCAGTAATGAAAGTGGGGTGAGACAGTACAGTAATGAAGTGGGTGAAAGAGGGCAATAATGAAAGTGGGGTGAGACAGTACAGTAATGAAGTGGGTGAAAGAGGGCAATAATGAAGGTGGGGTGAGACAGTATGATAATGAAGGGGGAAGGGGTGTGACAATGCGATAATGAATGGGGTGAAATAGTGTGATAATGAAGGGGGTGAAACTGTGATGATGAAGGGCAGAGAGTGATGATGAAGGTGGTGAAACAGTATGATGATGGAGATAACAGTGAAAAGACACAGTGTAATGAAAGAGTGGGCTACAGTGTGATGAAGGGACAAAAGTGTAATGAAGGAGGAGGGCACAGTGTGACTAAAGAGGTGACACAGTGTGATGATAGAGGAGGGCACAGTGTGACGAAAGAGGAGGCACAGTGTGATGATAGAGGAGGGCACAGTGTGACGAAAGAGGAGGCACAGTGGGACCAAGGGGGTGAGTGTGATGAAGAAAGGGGATTTTTTTTCTCTTCTATACTTCTTACCAAATTAATTTGCCAAAAATGTAAAATTTTATTACAAAGAATATATATTCTTCATTTATATTATTCATATAAAAATAAATGTTCACTGTTTAATGTATTTATTTCAATTATTCTCTTTATTAAACTTTATTCTATGATTTGTATTAAAAGAAAAGCATTGTTGAATGAACAAATAATTTATAAAGGAGGATGGCGCAAAATTTATTTTGTTAAAGGAGGCGCCAGACATGCTAGCAGCGGCCCTGATTTTCAGGTAGATGAGGTCTGCATCTGAGGTGCAAAAGTTCATACCACCTTATGGGTGGTATTTGGCAGTTTAGAGGGATTCATTGATAAGTAATGATTAGGCACATGAGTGTTCCTACTTTCTCCTGCACATGGAAAAATTGAGACAAGATTATTTAAATTAGATAAAAGAATGGGGAGCAGATGGCTTCTTATCCTGTACTTTCAATGGGATTCATTGTGTGCCTTCCAGTTGAATGTTTGTGGAAAAGACCATTCCTAGATGAAATTCAACAAATGTAATATAATCTTCAAATACACAGTGACATGTAATAAAGACTGTCATTATGTCCTCTGATTTTCAAAAAGTTGAACTTATACAGCTTTTACAGTGGTAAGAAGTTGGATTTTAAGTGACTTTTCACTCTTTCTGTGTGTGTATTTTTAGGTGGATCCACAAACCTGAAACTAAGTGCAGTTTGTAGTCATGGTGATTTCAACACGATGCTCAGGCTCGGTTCTCCAAGAACTGAAAGCAAAATTGTAATAATAGGGCTGGCAGTGGAATTAAGTCTCCAGTGACATTGTACTGTGCCATAGCTCACCCAAAAACAGAAGAGGTGGCAGTTTTCAGTGCTAAAAGGAAAATTGTAATAATAGGGCAGGCAGTGTTTTTAAAAGTTTCCAGTGATATTCTACTGTGCCATAGCTCATACAGAAACAGGAGGGGTGGCAGCATCCTTGTCACTCTCCAGTCACATTGCTCTGTGCCATAGCTCATACAGAAACAGGAGGGGTGGCAGCATCCTTGTCACTCTCCAGTCACATTGCTCTGTGCCATTGCTCATACAGAAACAGGAGGGGTGGCAGTGTTCTTGTCACTCTCCAGTCTTCAGTCACATTGTTCTTGTCACTCTCCAGTGTCAGTCATGATTATACTAATCTTTCTACGTCATGTGCTAAAGCCTATGTTAAAGTGCATAGTGGTTTTAAGTCAGGGAAACAAAAATGTAAAAAAGCATCTTTAATCCTGGCAAAGTTAAGTGCTGAAAAAAATAAAATTGTCAACATGCCATTCTACACACGCAGTGGCAAGGAAAGAATGAGGCCTTCGCCTTTCTATATGAGAGATAGTTCTACAACTATCAGTGAGCCATCTTCTTGTAAGGTCAGTCAAGTCCTTGTCATTCTGACTCAAAAAGTGATGCCCAAATACTTTTATGTGTAAAAGTCATGCTGGAAGAAAACAGTAAGGCAGTCAACAATTCATATTTCAACAGTATTATTAGGTCGCTAATTCATATGGTGCACAGTATGATTAGGTAGATTATTCAAATGTGGACAGTATTATTATAGGGCTAGGGATATGGTTAAGGACAGGCCTAGGGAAAGGGATAAGGACAGGTTTAGGAATAGGGATAGGGACAGGTCTAGGATAGGGACAGGGTTAGAGTTAGGGACAATACTGTCTACATTTGAATTATCAACCTAATAAATACTGACTACATTGCAATTGATGCTCTAATAATACTGATGATGTCATTATATTGTCGACTTTATAACCTCGTCTACTATGCTGCCCATCAATCATATTATGTCATTCCAACATAAAGGTGGATGGAAGTTTCAAAGGACAATTCCATCTTGCACCACTTTTCTTTTCTAACCCTGCTGTGTTGCAATGTTTCCTAAATGTGCTATGAACTGCCATGAGTTTGTGCTGATACTAATCGACAGAGCAACCAGGCAGCTTGCTGCAATCTTAGAGTTCATTGACAGCACTGTTAGCTTAGCTGACTTAAGCCCATTATTAGCTTGTTTTGTGGAGGCCCAAACAAACCAAGCACTTCAGCCAAAACAGTGCCACTGATTGTCGCTGGAGTGCTTGGTTGGTTAAACTGTACATATCCTTTTCAATATCTTACATAAGGGTGGGTGGGAGGGCCCAAGGACAATTTCATCTTGCACCACTTTTCTTTTTTTTCTGCCACTGCTGTGTTCAATGTTTCCTAGATGTGCAATGAACTGCCGTGTGTTTGTGTGCCACTAAGCATCCAGTTTGCTGCAGTCTTTGTCCGAAAGTGTATGAAAATAATATTGTGACCTCTGAGGTGGTCAGAAATGACTGTAAATTGGTGTTATTGTGGTTAATAATAATGTAGGAGCAAAAAAGAGCAAAATTATGTGATTTTAGCATATTTTAGCAATTTTTTAAAAAAATACAGATCCAAAACCAAAACACGCAAGGGCGGCTTTGCCAAAACCAAAACTAAAGCACAAAGTTAATCCAGATCTAAAACCAATACCAAAACATGGTGGTTAGTGAGCATCTCTAGTTTGGAGCTGCATAAAAATTAATGTACAACCGCGTGAATTTAGTGATCCTCAAAATATAACATATTTGCGCCTGTTTGTGTCTAATAATAGCAACACAAATTTATGTCATCATAAGACAAAAACTTAAGTAACTTAAGTTACCCAATTACTGAACCCATGCAACACGGCACTGCAAAAACTTTCTAACACCAGTTGCAGAGACCGTGGGACTGATGCACCGTGTGTAGTACGTCAGTTTGCATAGCGTTTCTTGTGCGAAATAGCTCTGTGGATGTCCAGAAAGTTGCGCACACGTGATTCTGCCACTTATGCCAGATGCAGGACATGCTATTCTTATTCAGGCTGAGTACAATACGCGTTTTTATGTATATATAATTATATATATATATATATATATATATATATATATATATATATATATATTGTAACAAAACCGCACCCTTCTCATGGTACTTTTGTCACCTTCTGTTGCAAGAACACCCAGCAGATATCAGCAACACAAAACTTCTTCTTTTAAATCAAATATATTTATTGCTTGCATCACAATAAATAACACTTCTTCTGTCAGGATGACACCAGCAAGCAACTACCTTTGCTTGCACCTCCTGGTGACCCTACTGCTTACTAGACACAGTTCAGCTCACTACTGACTGGCCAACTAGATCAGCATCAGTCACCTCTAACAATAGCACAACTCAGGATTAAATACACATGTCTCCTCCCACAGGCTTGGATGACTGACAGGCGACACTCCCACCTTGTCTTTAAAGGATGGCTCCTCGGGTGTTCTGTAACGCCTAATCAGCACAGCCACCCCTATCGGCTCTGTGGATACAAACACGTTAAAGCATGCAAGTAAATCTCTTTTTTATATTTACTTTACCACATGTCTCTGACCTGTACATTACTGAACTTAAGTACAGTGCTACACCTGTATATAACTTGGTCTGCAGCCTTTTACCTGCAGACAGTTAGCACCATAGCTAATTCCACTATTAGAGGCCTGTGGCACACCACTCCCATTGCCACAATATATATATATGTATATATATATATATATATATATATATATATATATATGTGTGTGTATATGAATGTTGTATTAGCAGTGGGTGTTCAGAAACAGGTGATGATAGCACATGATGATTGTGCTAGTCTCTGGCACTGGTGAACTGCTTATGCTACGCTGTTTGCGATTGCATGGCTGAAGCTGATAGGTGCTTTCTTTGACACTTTTGCATATATTATGCCTTTGTGCGCACTTTTAAGCAAAAACATTTTTTATCTACACAAGATGGGAAGTTCCTGCTGTATTAGAGAGTTTTAATAATGCTTAATAGCGAATGTATTTGTTGCACATAACACAAATGAATAAAAACATGGGCACAAGTGTTTGAGACGTGTGTAAACTGATTGTGTGTGCTACCCGTGTCAAGCTACATGGATCTTAAATAACTGCATGACATTGCTAATTGCATGCCACTTCTGAACAAGACTCTTCTCACTGTAACAGAACATAGCAATAATTGCTTTTCTTACAAACGCATGGTAAGTTTCCTGCAAAGTTCTGTTTTTAATGAAATATATGTCTCATGTATTTGCATTCCACAAAAACAAGATTGCGCATTAGAATAAAATCACATTTTTGTCTTCTCATTCAGCAGCTCATCAATCATAATATAACTGTAATGCATTTTAGTCCATATTTCTGTCATTTTGCTTTTTAAAGTCAGAATGTACTTATCTGTACTGCTGTCACTCCACATAGATGGACAGCTCTCTGTTGTGCTAGTTCCACACTGCCAGCCAAGAGATGTAGCTTAAGATGAACCGACGAGGCAGAACGAAAATATCAGCCTCAGCAGTGCCAAGATCTAAAGTCTTTCTCAAAAGTTATTCTGATTACATCCAAGGTTGTGATGGCTGGTACCATCTCCTCCTAAATGGAACTGGCAGAGCAAAGAGGGGGCAGGGTTGGACTTGTAAACAAACTGTCATGCCTCAAGTCATCCATAAAGCAAAGCAGCCATTAATATGAATGCCATATTTTATAGTAGGTCAATACAGAAAACATATTTATTGCAAATATATCTAGTGGAAAATTTGTGCAAATCTAAACTACATAATAATGCTTAGTAACTGTTAGTGCACCTTATTTTCCTTATTTTCCTTTCTGTATAAATGAATTTTAATTTCACAAATATAGACAGATGAGTAGGTTCACACTATTCCTATGAACATGCAGAAATAGAAGCTTGCTAAATAAACGTACATATAGATATAACCATACTGTTAGGAAAATTCACAGAGAAGGTGCATCCAGAATATTTCCATGTTTTCTGGTGCCTGCTGGATCATTGCAATGCCAGAAGGAAGATAAGTAGACCTTTTGTATTTTAGTGGGGTTGACTAAGCTAAGGGGCATATTCAATGAGGTCCCGGGATCGCGGTAACACGCCGGAACAGGGCGCAAAGTTAGTCCGCGGCACTGCAATTACTTTGATTTTCCTTCGCACCCCATAGGGATGTGAAGGAAAATCTGTGTACCGTATTACCTTCAGTAATGCGCACTCCACGCATTACAGCGATCACGGATATGCCCCTAAGGGGTATATTCAATTAGGGTTCCGGTCCGCGGTAACGCGCGTTACCATGGAAAGTGCGCATTATTGCCGGTAATACGGTACCGCAATAGCGCGGATTTTGTTACGCAGCGAACGAAAACCCACGTTATTGTGGTACCGTGGATTAAGTATGCGGACCGTGCCGGCGCGATCCCGCGGACAGGATTTGAATGGAAGTCTTCCGTAATTTCCAACAAAATAACATTTATAAGCCTTTAATTTCAAGAGACTGTATATAATGTATAAATGTCAATGTGTTAATGAGTGCTATGTGAAATGATTTAACACTCTGTGAAAAGTGTTACTACTGCCACAGTCTTATTTTTGCCGAAAGGTTCAGTAACTTAAATTAACTTGTTTTGCATTTTTGGAACTCGGATAGCACAAAATCAGAAATTACCTAGTGTACTTTCTTCTTCATTACATTCAGTTTTGTACGAAGGGCAATTTTTTACTGGAAGCTTTTTATTATGTGCACAATTGATTTTGTTCTGCCCTAAGCATAAATATCAATAAACTGAGCCTTTGCTTGAGCCTAAAAGCAAACTGTGATTTATGGCGACAATCACTTTCAGTTATAGTTAATTAATCTTAAGTATACTGAAGCAGCCCTTGTGATTTTTTAGGTCTGTTTAAAGTCATCAGATAGGGCAGGGGTCAGTATATAAAACCATTTACTGTAGAATAGAATTAAAGACTGCACTCATGAAGGTTATAGGGATCTTGACATTAAATAGTACTAGATTCTAGATCATTTACACTAGACTTTGTTGGTCTACTTATTTATTCCTCTTTGTTATTGTTAGATTCTCTTTGCTTCATTTAGGCTGGGTACACACTACAGGGTTTTTAGAGATTATCGGGCCAATGAAACGCTAAACAACCATGGGGTAAATGTATCAAGCTGAGAGTTTTCCGGCGAGTTTGAAAAGTGGAGATGTTGCCTATAGCAACCAATCAGATTCTAGCTATCATTTTGTACAATGTACTAAATAAATGATATCTAAAATATGACTGGTTTTTCAAACTCACCGGAAAACTCTCAGCTTGATACATTTACCCCCATGTGCGTTACAGCGATGAATGATTATCGCTCCAAAGCACATTGTATTGTTTCATTTGATTTTTTAAACCTGATTAAAAATGTCATTCAGCGATGGAACGATGTTCCAATTCTACAGTGTGTATGCACTCACGACCGACAGTGTCCATAGATCTCTATGGAGTGTGCAGAATCATGATGATTATGACATACTTGAAGGTAAATCGAGCACAAATCTGAAGGTAAATTGTGTAAAATGTGTTTAGTGTGTACGCATGAATCAGCATGCTGATCAGGACTATTTGTTTGTAATCGTTGGTAAAATTGTTAAGATGCGATATCGCATTGGGAGAAAATATGTATATTGTGCACCCAGCCTTAGATATAAAGAGTCTCATTTACAGTGGGGCACATTTTGCACACTGAGCATGCACATAAAAATGATGCCTTCAAAAAATGCTTTTTTATGTCTATATGTTGAGTGACATTCATTTTAAGATATGTCTAACTCAAAGCACAGCAGTATTTCTGCAGCAGGTATATATCAGGTGTAAAAGTGTGCGTACTTGTGTCCCACATTAGTGTCAGGGTGTGATGACTCACAGCTCATGCACTGGGAGTGCAGGGTTATAGTTAGGGGACCAAGTGTCCCCTAACTGTAAAAGTAATTGTAAAATCTTTATCATTCTGGAGGGAGGCTGGCTATATACTCCATTTTGGAGATGAACCAGATGTGATTTATGACTTCTTGCTGTCTTGGGAGGTTACTTGTTTTAAAATTTGGCATTTCAAAGGACAGGATATATGTAGAATTAGGTTGTCCAGAGATCTATGTATTATGGGGATGCAAAGGACCAATTAGTGACTGACTGCCTAAGGGTTGGTCCACTGACATTAGCACAAAGGTTTGTTTTGTGTTCCAGAATAAAATGATGTTTGGACATGTATTAATTAAACAAGATAAACTGGTGGAGAGGGTACATTACAATGTAATCTCTGCTTTACAGGAAGGCACACAGTTTCTTTATCCCACAAAAGGACTTGGATTCTCCGTCATCTCTGAGGTACTGGAGCTAGCTTCTTGTCCCTATACTAATAATGCAATGCACTTAGCACCTTCCACTTATTGAGGAAAGTGCATATGTAGCCACACTTTGACATATGTATTAAAAAGTGTCAAACACAGAAGTGACACATGTAAGGGTTGAAGAAATATTATTTTAGTTCACTCATTTCTTTCTATTTTTTCACTTTTTTATACATTTTAATAATATTTCACCATATTAAAAATAAATGTAAAAAAAATGTCCTGATACCTTATAATCAGGGGCGGGCTGGACGCGGCCGCATCGTGTGTCATGTGATGCGGCCGTCTGTGCGCCCCCCGGGCTGATACCTCCCAGCCCGCGCTTGCTTATAATTTAATTGATACTTAATAAAGATTGTGTTTTTAATTATTATTTCCCTCATATGGAACTGGAGTGCCTTCCTATAGTACTAACTTTTGTTTCTGTCCACATGTAATTACGACAGTTTCAATGTCACTTCAATTGTCAACTAACCCCACTCCCAATGGTCAGCACCAGGCCGTGACACCAAGGTCCGGTAATCAGAATACAGGTAAGCTGTATGTAGTGGACGGGAGTTAACTTCAAAGACATTGGCGTGTTTTCATTTGTTTTTCTACAGGTAATGCTAAAGTATATGTGATTTTTTTTATTTTAGGACAGTGTGGGCTTTCATACCGTAGACTATATTAACCAATGTGTTTCTAATTATTTTAAAATATATATGTTTTTCTTGAGTTCACAATAATTCACAATAATTTTAAAAATAACTAGTGCTACTCTATAAATTCACCCCAACATATTATTTGCTATTTATTTGCTATTCCAAAGACACAAAAAAAGATACAACATTATGGGGGTATTCAATTGACCGCAAGTTGGGGGTTTTTTCCCACAGCGTTCAAAAAAAAAAAATCAAACGCAGGTTTTTAACTGCTATAGTGACCGTTTTTAGTTAACGCAGCGTGAAAACTCATGCAATTCAATTGAAAAAGAGGGAACGCTGCATTAATCATTGTGTTTGTGAGTTTTTAGGGGAGTGAAGGGGAGTGTTTAACGCGGTCATGTACAACACAATAAAAGGATTGGCAAACATTTTTATACATTAGATTGCATTACACAACGATTCTATATTGATAATATCTACATTACAGTACTTCCTTTAGCATATTTCTTTATTTAACTATTTTTTACTATAGAATCATGTATACCATGTCAAAACACATTAGTACACACATATTTGTACCAAAAGCATACATAAATATATTTAATTAGTGATTTTTATTTTTATTTTTTTATGGGTTTTTTTTCCATTATTTTTTCATAAGAAAATCAACTTTTACATGTTATGCATTACTAATAAACATAGTTTATCTTTTTTTTTTCATTATTACATGATATAAAAGAGTTTTCTTAGGTTTTTTATTTTTATCACATCCCAAAGAGGTGCGAGATAAAACAGCATATTGGCCTGTTTAGCGCGCCGCGTTAAAAAGCAATTGAATAGCTTTTAACGTGGCTGCCTCTCACACACCCTATACTTTCAATAGACTTTCTACTGGAGCGTGAGAGGACCATTTCATGAAAAAAACCGGAGCATTAAAAATGGGATTGAATCGCGGGTAAAGTTAACCCACTCAAAAATGATAAAAAAAAGCGTTAAAATGACAAAGCGGGCTTAAAAAAAAACTTGCGGTCAATTGAATACCCCCGTATATGGCCTAGAAACAAAGGTGTATATTTTAGCTTTGAAAGTCTAATATTTTCTACTAAATAGAAGATATTCCAAGGATTTACTCTATGGATAGTTTGATAAGGGGGCACAGCGTGGTGATGATGAAAGGGCATAGTAATGTGTGTGTGATGACAGAGGGCGCTTGTGACAATGTAGTGTGTGTGATGGCACATGGGGTTTGTGGCAATGGAGTGTGTGTGAGGCAGGTGGTGGCTAATTAATAAGTGCTATTTTGTTTGTGGGGTGATGTTGGGGCAATTTAATAGTGGGGACTATTAATTTAAGATGGGGCGGTTTGGGGGCTATTGAATGTGGGGATGAGTTTGGAGAATTATGTCTCTTTATTAAATGTGACTATGAATTATTTAACGGCAGTGATGGTTGCGGTAAATAGGTATATTTATGAAATGAAAATACTATTAATTTATTGCTGGGGCTGTTTGGAGGGAGGGAAATTTTATTTTTTAATTGGAAATACTATTATTTTAATGTTGGGGCTGGTGGAAGGCCTAATTATTAATCATGGGTGCTATTGATTTAATGCCGGAGCTGGTTGGAATTTTCTAAATGTACCCATTTTGTTTCCAAATAGAGCCCCCAACATTCCAGGACACAGATAAGCCACAACTAAAGAAACCTGCAGCCACAGGTGGTGAAAGTGACAAGAACAGGTAGGAGAGAGCAGGGCAGTCTGTCAAATGTTCTGATTCTGGTGGGACAATCCCAATTTTTGGTGACTGTTCTGCCCAATGTAAGGGGCAGGCCAAATCTGTGAACACTTTATGTACACACTGCATTCTTTATATACTACACTATAGTGCTAGATGTCCTTCGTGGGCTTACCACACCCCCTCTGTTGGTTGGTTATGCTTCTCTAGTGGCTGGTCACACCCCCTCTGTTGGGCCTCTACTATTGTATTCCCCCCAGTGAATGTAAATTGGGGGCACTTATGTGAGGCATAATGTGATTTTGGGCACTTATGTGAGGCATAATATGAATTGGGGCACTTGTGTGTGGCATAAAATGAATTGGGGGCATTACTGTGGTATAATATGAACTGGGGACTCTACTATGTGGTATGCTATGAATTGTGGGCAGGACTATTTACCACAGTATTAACTGAGCCTTTACTATGAGGGCACAACTAAGAGGCACTATGAGGTCACTGTCCTGCTGTCGTGAAAGTCAGGACTGCTGGGACATACAGTATGTCACGTGCCGGTGAGCGGGCACTGCACACTTCTGCCAATGGTGTACACAGCAATGCAGGTTTTTTTCTGTAGGAGGATGGCCTAGCGATTTTCACCTGCTAGACATGCCCCAATGATGCACAGCCATGCCCTCCAATTATATGACCACTCCTACTTTTGCGCCGCCGCTGCAAAGTTTTTTGCCATGCTCAACTATAAGGGGGGGCCCCATGAAGTTGATGTATTGGGGCCCTGAATTCCTCTTGGTAGCCCTGATTGTGGCAAATACTTTATGTCCAATGCAAGCAGCGTATCAGTTGTTTTTGTTATACATTGATTGTGACAATAATATTCTTGACTGTGAGATCTTAGAACTGCACACTCTGGACAAACTGTTAAGGTTCCACCATGTCGACGATCCCAAGGGCAGGCTTCTGGCATGTATGTTGTAAACAAAACGAGGATAAGTGAATAATGAAATAACACATATATGTGGCTGCAAATAAATGTCTCAGTTTCCAGACCACCCACCAGGTCACATGTCCCAGGTCACCCAGCAGGGCTGCAAATAACTGTCACAGTTTCCAGACCACCCAGGAGGTCACATGTTCCAGGTCACCCAGCAGATGCACAGAGAGAGTTCACTGTGACAGTTTCCAGAGCGACCAGCAGGTGGACAGGTGTATTGCCAACTGTCACATTTTCCAAATTACAATGGTAATGCATAGTTGTAAATCACGGGTGAACGTTTTGCAAAATAACAATGCAATCAATTACAATGTCAATATTTTTCTGCAACTCTACAGACCAAGACCTTTAATATGATGTACCCTGCTCAGACATCATAGTCATAATTATGCTAATAATATACAGATGCATTTTTGTCTATTTTTGCTAATTTTCATAATATCCAAATAAAAATGTATTTTATCCCAATATGCTGCCAAAATAAAGTTAAAAGACTAGTCCAGAAAAAAAAAGTTATTACCGGTGAAAAAGACTTATAGAGAAAATGTAAAAATTGGTCTGGTCATATGGGCCAAAACAGACATATTAGTTTAGGGGTTAAGCAGAATAATCCTTATTTCTTGACCTGTATGTGCATTTTTTAGTAATAACTCTTGTCTCATGCATTAATATTGCATTAAAAATTGGATTTGAATGTAAATGAACAAATACTAAGGTTCAGCAAAACCAGAATTGTTAAAAGCCCACAGGATTTAGCTGTACCCCTAATGAAATTCTGAATTTTTTGTAGTATCAAATCTAAACAAATGTAACATTTAAAAATGTCAAATGTCATTTTGTTTAATTTCCAAAGCATTTCCTCTTACTATTATTACAATTTCTTAGCTCACTTTGTAGCTGAACAGTGTCCTTAAATGCTCTTAACAGGCCAAGTCTAGTAGATTTCCAAGTGAATTAGTCCAAATAGTAAACAAAGCAATTACACCAATTGTGCTCATGCATTCTTGTCATTAGCTCTGCTATAATCACAGATTAGATTAATAAAACCTGATATAATACTGTAACTACTCACAACTCTGTCATTTATTTTAATAAAACAATGTGCTATGTCAAGCAATGATACCGCATTTACATCTGGATTACACAGATATGGGTTAAAATCAGATTACACAAAATTGGATTGAAGTTAAAGGAAGTGTAACTAGTGCTATTAATGTTCGAAAATCCATCACTGACTAAAACAGGACATTTTATTAGGTTTACCTAAGTGCTAATATTTGTGGATAGTCTACAGCTATTGTACAAACTGGATTCAATGCAACTCGAGAGAAACATTCATTTTCTGAATGACAATACAATCACATTTATGAACAGTTATGCTTTTAGACTAATTCAATCACCATTGTTCAATCTTTCACCTATTTCAAAGAGTAAGAAATGGGATTTAGATTCCATAAGGGAATATTAATCTGTCAGACTGTAGAAGACAGTAACATCACTCCATCTCATCCTACTAATAGGTATGTGAAAAGCCCTTCCACCGTAAAATGACTATTGTTTTTTCACCTGCTAGATATCAATAGGGATTTCTGTGTATGTTCAATATAACAGTAATATGATGATAAGTAAAATAAGCAAAAATATACTGCTTCATTAGTATACAATAATTGTAGAGTGTTTTTTGCCTAAAAAAAGTTGACATAAGATGCATCCCAAAATGACACAATTATGTTTGCATTGCGGGCTGCACGTTGCATCTTGAGATACAACTCAGCACAATGTGTTAAATGCATCTGCTACATGATATAAATTTAAAGCATGAATCTTCATGCTGTAGAGACAGCAGTGATCATCATCATCATCATAATCATCATCAACAAGGTGATGATCGCCGTACTTTACACAAAAATGTAAATAAAATAATTATTTCCACACGCCCAACAGTACCAGCATCAACATTCATAGCCTGGCCTGGGGGTAGAAATTACGGGAGGGGTGTGGGTATGTAAACAGCAGGGGGAGTCCCCCTGCCAGTATATGGGTTTTCATTTCCTTCTCCCAATTGGACAGGAAAGGACTCTATCCATTAATTTAGGTGTGTTGCAAACTGGAAAAAGAGTATGTGGAGGAGTGTTTATTTTAATATAAAATGTGAACACTACACTATGTGTGTGTTTTCATTTAACAGTATTTTTTTTATGGTGCTTTACAGATCCCAGCATGCCCTGTATACCAGGGCATGCTGGCACTTGTAGTTCTTCAGAAATACTAGGAACAGCCCCAGGAAATGTAGCACACCCCAGTGTAACATACCCACTTTTTACACAACCTGTCCCACTTTTCACTCAGCAAACCATGATTCACACAGAGCATCTTATATCTGTTACTCTTTTAATATTGATGCACAGTAAGTTGTGTGTCATGAGAAGTGTCATCCTGCTGAGGTGAGGCCATGTGAAATGTTTGGCGGCCTGGATGATGGGATGAATGTTTCATTAACAAATGATGTAATAAAGCATTGCTGATTAGTGAATAATGTATCAGTGTGAATACTGAATGCAGTTTATTTATGAATACACAGAATGTAGTTAATCCTTATATTACAAATGAGCTTACAGTTGTAGTATTGATATTTCACAGTTGATTTAGAGTTCAGCATGCTGTGTTTACTTTGCTTATGGTAAGGCAAATATAGATTATAAATGAAGCACATTCAGATGAGCCATCCATCAGTTGGATGATCCACTTTATACAAGACCTGTCACTGTTTCTTTTCTGTCACAGTTATTACCTCAGTCGGGGTGATTTATACACACTAGAAATGGACTTTATTTTGGAAATGCAGTAAACGTACTTTGTGAATCTGCTTTTCTATCAGTATTTTTGTGCTGAAATTGATCTGGACTGGATTTTATTTAATTAAATTCTGTAGCGTTTTATTTTTTAAGCAGTAAATTATTAGATTACACATTCAAAATTGAAAAACATGGTCACACTTTACGTGTTATTCATACATAATAATACCCCTTCTTGTATTTGATATAAACAGTAACTGCAAGAAACAGGAGATCATTTATGATGCAGAAAAATATGGGTGTCCAGTAGTCATGATCATCATGCACAGTGGTGTGGGTATAATCCTGTTAGGCCCAACTCTAAGTACTTCCCATCCACTTTAATACTGCATACACTACTGTTAGTTGCACACAGATCCTCCTTCCCAAGCAGAACAATGTGAAGTAGGACATATATCCTGATTGTTCCTTCAGATTCAGATTGAATAATGTCCTGACTGAGCAGAACATCACCCAAAATCAGTCCCACCAGAAACAGGACAGATAGCAGACTGACCTGTTTTCTCCTACCTGTTTAGCTGTCGCAGTGGCTGCTGGAGTCATAAGATATATATATATATATATATATATATATATATATATATATATCAGAAGAAAATCCAGCAAACGTCAAACATATCACCTATCTAATGTCCCGTTCTGAAATCTTAAAAAAAAATCTTGCAAAGCAGAGTGGCACTGGCATAAATCTCATAATTATAATGATTTCCTCACCAACACTGCCTCTACCACTTCCAATCTCTCATCTCTGTTCAGGCTTCTAACACCAAATGCCTTTTTAACATATTTAAAGCTTTCCTCAACCATCCCACCCCAAACCCTTCTACAGCTATCAGTGCCCAGGATCTTGCTTCAAGAACAAGATTGATAAGAAATGGTATCCTAGAAATGGTATCCTCGTCCTCGACAAGAAATCAGCGCAATTCCTTCTCAGCACCCTCTGACAACCTCTCTTCATTTAATCCCACAAACGAAAAATAAATATTTACTCTCTTCTTATCTTCCTACACTAACTCCTGTCCTCTTGATCCTTTTCCTTCACAAATCGGTAAATCCCTGTCTCCTGTGCTTACTCCACCACTAACTAAAATCTGTTTCGTGTTCTCTCTCTACTGGTAATTTTCCATCATTATACAAGCATGCAGCGATTACTCCTATTCTGAAAAAACTAAATTGTTGCCCAAACTCTCTCTCAAACTACCGTCCCATCTCTCAGCTCCCATGCTCCTCCAGGCATCTAAAGAGAATTGCCTACACTGTCCTCACATGCTTTCTTTCTGCAAGCAACCCTTTGGATCCTCTTCAGTCTTTCATTCTCATCTCCACAGAGACTGTGTTGACTAAAGTTGTCAGTCATTTGGTCACTGCTAAAACTAAAAGCCATTACTCTCTTCTAATTCTGCTGCATTTGACACTCATACATATGCTACATATATATGCCTCATACATATGCTAGAACCCCTAGGCCTTCAAAACACTGTCCTATCTTGGTTCTCATCCTACCAATCTAATCGCTCTTTTAGTATAAATTTTTCTGGATCCACCTGTGCTTCTCTTCCTTTATCATTTGTAGTACCACAAGGCTCAGTCCTAGGTCTTCTGCTATTAGCTATCTACACCACTTTTCTTGGAAAACTAAGAAGCTACCTTGGATTTCAGTATCATCTCTATGCGGATGATACACAAATTTATTTGTCCTCATTTGGTCTCTCACCATCTGTGTTGTCCCGTATTACTGACTGTCTTTCTGCCATTTCATCTTGGATGTCCTCTCGTCAACTCAAACTCAGTCTTTAAAAAACAGAGTTAATAATATTCCCACCCACCAACAGAAGTTACTTATCTGACATTTCTATTTCTGTTGACTCAGATTTATCCTTTGTTCCCCACGTCTACTCTATATTTTAATCATACTGCATACATCTAAAAAACTTTTTTCAGAATATGCAGATATCTCATACAAGACACTGTAAAATTTTTATTCATGCACTTATCTTCCGCAATGACTATTGCAATTCCCTGATCACTGGTCTTCCCCGAATCAGATTCTCATCCCTACAATCTATTTTGCATGCAGCAGCCATACAAAATACTTCTACTAATACAAGGCTATCAACACAACTGCACCAACATACATCTCCTCACTGTCTCAAAATATCTTCCAACTTGACATCTCCATTCTGCACAAGAACTGCATCTCTCATCCATTCTCATTACAAGGTTCCATTCCCAGCTACAGGACGTTTTTCCGGCTGCACCCAGATTGTGAGGTTCCCTCCCTCACACAGTAAAACTTTTCATTAGTCATCAAATCTTCAAGCGCTATCTGAAAACCCACCTCTTCAGGCAAGCTTATAATATTATTCTACCACATTGCGAACGCTAGTTATAAATAATATCATTTTTCATATAACAAATAGCAACTCCAGAAAGTTCATAAAATAACCAGTTTATACAGGTTCAGGGGCGGGAGCATGAGGAAGGACACCTGGCTTTCTCAAGAAACAATGACCAGAAGAATCAACCATTGGCACGTTGAGTTCTTGGAAGGTCATGACCCATTGACCAATGAATATGGACCTTAATACTGTAACTGTGTATCTTTTTATGTCACTGCTTTTTACAACTGTACTGTGTATAAATTGTTAACCTCTGGCTTTGGAAACCAGAGCATTCTGATAGGCGCTTCTGTTAGTGGTAACAGTGCAGGCGTATGCATGCCAAATTTTGCCTTGTAAAACGCTGCAAATAAAACCTATGTGCTTTGGAACCACAGCGATCGCATCGGAGAATCTTTATTTTATACGATACAAAGGACATGGCAACATACTATGCACTTTTAACCCTTGCACTCTGGCTGGACCAATATGCAATATGTAGCACTTAACCAAATGTATCAAACTCCCATTGTCCCATAGATTGTACACTTGCGAGCAGTACCCTCTCTGTCTATCTGTATTACTCAGCATTATTTTATTACTGTGTCTGTTCCCAATTGTAAAGTGCTAAGGAAATTGCTGGCACTATATAAATAAATGTTGATGATGATGCTGCTGCTTGTCTGGATCCTGGAATGTTGGAGCCCTGTTTGGAAAAAGGATAGGTACATGATATATGAAAACCCTAGCAATTAATGCAAATTCTAGGCCTCACATCGGTCATCCAGCACAAACGTTAAATAAATAGCATCCATGCTTAATAACTAGACCTCCCTACCTGCAACTAGCCATGACATAGAAATAATTGCATTCAAACTGCCCCAACATTTAATTAAAAGTATTAAATTAATATATAAATCTATTTTCCCCCAAACAGTCCTTAAATAAAAAAAAGGACCAATTTGAAAATGCCAATTGTGTACTACTGAAATGGAGAAGACCTGAGGAAACAACTGTCCCAAAGTGCAGTGCTAAGGTCTCTGGTGCAGGTCAGTGAATATTTAACTAGTAACCTAGAATGCCACTTTAAAGCAGGGGCGCACGGAGGATTGTCAGGGGGGGTGTTTCTCCCCGCCGACCCACAAAAAAAAAAAAAAAAACAGAGAGAGAGCTGCTGCGCATGCGCTCCGTTTCGCCAGCGCTGTCCTAAACAGCAGCCACGGTGCTGTCTAAGAAGCATCTGCGGCGGTGCTGTATACAATACAGCACCGCCGCGGACGCTTCTTTGACAGCGCCGCGGCTGCTGTATAGGACAGTGGCCACTTAGTTAGCGCAGGGGGGGGGGTTTCTAGAGACTCAGAAACCCCCCCTGCGTGCGCCACTGTAAAGGCAATATACCTTTGTGCCAGATATGTTAGTAAAAGTAAAAAAAGGAGAGGGCCAGTATGTGCTGTGACCACACCTTCTAACATGACCCCTATCTAAGCCATTTCTCAATTTAGACATTTCCAATGTTGGTAAGTATGCTTATGATGAGGTATACATTTTTAATACAAATATATAATTTCATAAATATTTACTAATAAAACCTGTTCTAGAAAATCCCTTTGTAAAGCTAGAGATAAAATGCTTTCTTAATGTTTATATTTGCTAAAATATATAGGAAATTGTTTGCATTTGTTGACAAAATTGAACATTTTACTAGAGCCTTGCACTTGTATGCTTTATGTCAGGAAACTGCCATATTGCTATATTTATGATAATATGCAAACATGCAAGAAGGTTGTCAAAGAAATATAATGTCTCTGATAGATCTGGCCTTAAATCATCAAAAACATTAAATGTAAGAAATTAGATGCAATATGTTGTGCAGTAATAGATTCTATGCCATCTGCCAGTGAAAGCAATCATTCTCAGCAGTAAGGTTTTCTAGAAACCTTGAGTCAACTGAAAACTGGTTCCAGGTCAGTTATTAAACATAAGATGAATAGAGGAACACGCCTTGAAGTCTGTGAAGGCCACCAATCTATGCTATTATAGAGGAATATGAGACATTACTGCAGACTTTGGATGCTTATACCTCCATTCACGTATCGGATATTGTAGTAACAACAATGAGGGAAGTGATGCTGGCTGGTATACTATAAAGAGCAATTATCTTATTGTTCACGTGAAGCCCAGAATTTAAACAAAAAAAATCTTACAGGACAACCCCTTTTGCCTGACTATCCCGGGCCATCCTCAGTTCTGTTACAAGACAGCAAGGCATAGTGTTAATAGCTGGGTGGTGGTAAGCTTTGTATTTATGAAAGATATTGAGACAAAACCGAAGTTTTTTGACAAATGATTACTCTTTTTCTATTACAAACTTAATTTTATTATATGATATAATGTTATGCTGGCCACATACCAGACTACAAAAAAAATTGAAAACTATATGAGGAAATTAATTTACGGGCAAGAGCCGCGGGAGCCTCATGCAATATGCCCCTGTGCACTACTAGTTAAAGCCGTACTGAAATCCTTGCTCATTTTTACTTACACCTCTATGCATGCAAGCAAAAATTATACAAGTTTTCAGGCCGGACTAAACCACGAAGTCTCATCACGCCAAGGTTCAGCGGCACTTTGCTATTAATTGAATTCCCCCATTATGTGGAACTCAGTCTATTGAAAAACTAGCTTTCCCTTCTCCTATGCAAATAAAATGATAATTTTTTTAATTTTTCCTTTCCAGAGCTTTGCATCTTGATTGAAAAAGGGATACTACTCCCTGAACTGTTTCTTAACCTTGCAGTAGCAAATGCACATATTGAAAGTGTATCCTCCAACAAAAACAGCAACAAAAAAAATCTACTGTAAGACATTTCACGTTTCAGAAACCAAGGCAATGTAAAGTAAATATGTACCATTTATATAATTATAAAACGTAAGGGGTCTGCTTATGAAGATACCCCTGATAATTAAAGTTACGATCGCTCCGAATCATGAGACATGTGATGCCGGATGTGATTGACTGCCCGGGCAGAGTGCCAAGGCAAGACCTCATCCAGTTTTGCCACCCACATGTGTAGCATAACTTGACAGTACTAATTGCTAGGCTCTAAGGCCTAGTGGCAGGGTCACTGCATGTGTAACCAGCATGATACTACTGTTGTCGGCAGATTCATACTGAGGGTTTTAGTGCATCTCACCCAGCCACATGGAGCTTTAGTCCAGTCACAGCATAGGAAAGGGACATATCATATATAGTTAAATAAGTGTGATTTACAGTAGTCATGTGTGAAATTATGAAGTTATCCATGTTAGGTAGGTTTGTATTATGGGGTTATATATGCTTTATAGAAATATTTACTTTTACCACATAGAATAAGCAATGGATAAGAAATGTGTGACAGACCCGGGCATTATATTGGAAATATTGAGCCAACCCAGTCTGTCATCAGTGGGCCAATTGAACAACCGTGGTCCACTCTATTATTAAATGCCGCCTGGTGGCCAGATCTGTTATTGCTGTGGTATCCGGAGAGGGAGGGGAGGCAGCTCACAGGAAGTGTGAAACAGCTGTTACCCTGTGATGTCAAACAAGAGTGGAAGGGGTTAAAAACAGGAGGGTCAGAACCTTATCTAAAATCAGGAGGTGGACTCTGCCTATTTGCTAACTATTGTTCCAGCAACTCTTCAACACAGTCTGAATGGCACCATCACCGTAGGTGGGAGACCACTGATATCATGCTCTACTTCCACCCCTGTTACTACCCAAACTTTTCACACCACCAATCACAAGAGGAAAATGAGCGGGGGGTTGACCCAGGGAGGTAGAGAGGATTGTGTGTCTTGTAAGAAGGGACAAAGAGGAGAGGGGGTTGTTGGAGGATCTTGAGAGAACAAGGACTTGGACTGATTGAGAGTAACCGTATTCTCTTTGAGGGCCAGAAAGGAATGCTTGAAGCAGGAGCTTCTTGAGACAGATCGGACAGTGTACCTCTAGGACTGATTTTGTCACCACTCCATCGGGAGACACTTGCAGATTCTGGGAAACTGGTGAGCCTAAATCGGTAGTGAGCCCAGGATCCCACCAAGCTGGTGGAGAGTTGGCCGAACGGCTGGGATCAGCAAGATACACAGACCCACCTTACAGATCAGAACCCCTGGTTCACTTGGATTGTCAGCTGTGGGCTTTATTACCAGGAGTTTGGGCCTGCTAGGACTCTGTGCTGGGAGATAGCCAGCTAGGGAATTTGTTGGGGAGTTTTACTTACACTGGTGATTTTCTGACACTTTATATTTGGTGGGGGAGCAATTTTCTTCTTGGGCAGCACTGTTGTATTTTACTAAGTGTGTGCACTTTGTTTAATAAAATAAATTATTATCTCTTTCCTGTCTCTTTACCTGTGTGACCTGTGAATCTAGAGGACCGGGTATCTAGTGAGCTTTGGTTCCAATCCCGGTGTCCTCACAGAATGTATGTCCCAAAATTTATTATGCTCCTATTATTTAGCCAGTGCTAAGTTATTTAGTAAGTGCAAGACACATATACGTCTTGCACTGGGCACAAAAGCATATGCATTTTGCATCTGTGCATGTTACCCCTTTATCATAAAGGATTCCCATTGCACAACTGTAACCAATGTGGTTTTGGCCCATTTGTCTAGCAGATTTTGCGCTCTCAAAGACTTACAAATCATGGAGCTAGTGGACCCGCCAAAATGCATCTTTATATGTACAAATGTACCTATTTGTCCACCCAATGAATTTCAAGATGCATATTAACTTCACGGTTTTTGAAAATCAATCTGTGTACTAAGTGTAAACTTAGAAGTGACAGTGTGGAAATTAGAAGTGGCGATATAGAAATTTAGAATTGGCAGTATGGAAAATGTAAGTGAATGGTCTTTGATAGTCTTACAATGAAGAAATGGCGGTAAAGCATAACACCATATACCAGCCCACTTTCACTGGTGGAAACAGTAAAAACATCAAATTAAAGCCCAACTTACTTCCAATTTAGGACCATTCCCTTTGTTAATTTTTATAATTTTCTCTTAAAATGCTGCATGGCTTATCCTCATTTGTGTATTAATCATGAGAGTGAGGGGACATTGGGACTGTTTTTATTATGTGTCACTTTTGTGAGTTTTATACTTCTTATTACATTGGTCTTAGTGCACCCTGAAATTTCCTTCCTGTAAAAGTGTAACTAAAAGGTGTAAAATGACTCCTGTTAAAAGTATAGGTACAAGAAGCAATATCTGGCACTTTGGAGGTGCTGGTAAGTCAAGGCACTGAGCCATCATCCAAAAGTGCCCTTTCCACCCCTTTACCTTATTTAAATAAACTTGCCTTACAAACAAAATCTATTTTTCTGCATGTGGGTATAAGGAGGCACATTCATGCTCCAAATCCCTACTCTGCAATCATTGCCCCCAAATTGTCCAACTCCTTCCATTTTGCCAATGCACTCTTTTGTACCCCTGCAGATGCTGCTATCTTGGCCGGCAAATCCAAGCAAAAAAGAGCAATTTTACTGCATTTTTTTTTAGTTTGTAAATGACCTTATTATGTCTTTTACACATGGGTAGAATGACACAAAGTAAAGTTAAAGCATTGCATTCCACCGTCATTAAATAGAACTCTTCCTGATTTCTTTCAATGAACTGCTCCTTTGACCCTCATTGGTAATAATTTATTCTGAAAAATAAAGGAAAAATGGTTCTGCATTTGTTTCAAGCGTCATATGTGTGGAGATTCTAATATTAAATGTCTTGGTTTATTCCCTCTAAGCTGCGTGCAAAAATGATCTTAAGAGGTTGTGACGTGTAAATGCCACACCATTCATCATCATCATCAACATTTATTTATATAGCGCCAGCAAATTCCGTAGCGCTTTACAATTGGGACAAACATTAATAAGACAATACTGGGTAATACATACAGACAGAGAGGTAAGAGAACCCTGCTCGAAAGCTTACAATCTATAGGACAATGGGAGTTAGAAACACAAGGGCATGTGCTACATCATATTGCACAATGGACCTGCCAGACTGCAAAGATAAAAGTACTGAGTGGGCTATGTGTGTTGCAATGTTGGTCAGAAGGTTGTTGTCTTGCGTTAGCAGTGTAGAGGATGGTATAGGGTAATCTAGGGAAATTAAGATGGTGGTTAAGGAATATCATAACCTTGTCTGAAGAGGTGGGTTTTCAGTGAACGCTTGAAGGTTTGAAGACTAGAGGAAAGTCTTACTGTGCGTGGGAGGGAATTCCACAAAGTAGGTGCAGCCCGGAAAAAATCCTGTAACCGAGAATGGGAGGATGCGATGAGAGTGGAGGAGAGACGTAGATCTTGTGCAGAACGGAGGTGTCGAGTAGGGAGATATTTCGAGACAAGTGAGGAAATGTATGTCGGTGCAATTTTGTTGATGGCCTTGTATGTAAGTAGAAGAATTTTATATTGGATTCGTTGAAATACAGGCAGCCAATGTAGAGACTGACAGAGTGGCTCAGCAGAGGAATAACGGTTTGTAAGGAAAATCAGTCTAGCCGCTGCGTGCAAAATAGATTGTAGGGGTTCAAGTCTGACTTTGGGAAGACCAGTAAGGATAGAATTGCAATAGTCGATGCGGGAGATGATGAATGCATGAATTAATGTTTTTGCGGTGTCTTGTGTCAGATATGTGCGTATTCTGGAAAAGCAAGCATTAAAATAAATGAATTTTACCCAGCACATGGTATGCCTTCAAGTTTGCCCTGCCTCCGCAACATGTAAATGCTTTGATTATATAGTACTCAAAAATAATTCGTTTTCTGCACTTTTTGCTGGTAACCTGGTGCACAATTGTGACTGGAGACAGAATGCCCCGATCAGCCACCCATCACACAGAGCAAATAATTGCCCCTTTAGAAAAGCTGTTGCATGATGACACAAAAGAGCAGAGAATGGCTTTTACTCTCCTTTATACTTTACTGTCTGGTAGTAAATGATCCACAATGAATGGGGGAGCACATGGAGTGATATGATTTTGAATTAGACATTTAATTCAAGGAAATACTTAAGACTACTCTTATTATATGACACTAGTTTTAGATGACAGAGTGAATGCTATAGCAAATGTGACATCCATTTGCTCATTTGCATTTGCTCTTTCTTCTTTAATAAATCTATTTGCATTCCAATTTGCATGATGTCTAAATATACCACATGATATAAGAAATCGTGACCTTTATGTCAAGATATTTGCTTTCACTGATACAATTTTAAAATGGAATGATTTAAGTGATGTCCATGCATATGAATAGGTGGTTTAAATCAGGGGTTCAAAACGAACCACATGTGCCCTGATGGTGACTTACCATATCAACTTTACTTGCCCACTGGACCAAACCAATAAAACATATGGTATGGCCTGCCGGAACATCTACTGGCCTACTATGACCAGCAACCACAAGGTTGAGCAAGAGAGATTGTAGATAACAAGTGTATGAAATCTCTATGACTATTACTCATTTAGTGCTGTTTAGTGCTTACTACTCATCAGTGCTAGTTGGAAGCTAGTGATTAGTAGTAAGCAGATGGTGCGTCCTGCCAGAAATTAGTGTAAACGTTCCTGCTGTGAACCAATCACATGAACTGCTATGAACTGGAGCAACAGGACCTGGTGGAAGAAAGAAGTGTCTCTCTCTGAGTGGGGGAATGGAAGTCCTTACCATTTTTTTCTATTTGGCTAAGTATTTTATTAATACTGTGAAAATATTCTTATTTTTTGTAGAGGTAAGATCCTAGCACTTTTCTCGATAAGATTGAAAGAGGAGACTTTCCTTTGTGAGCCATCCCTTGTCTGAAGTGCTAGCCCAAGATTTGTTGGAATGTAATAATGCATGTATGTAATTTGTGAGTGTACACCAGATATGGTTCAGCAAATTATTGTTTAGACCCATGGGGCTGGCTCGCAACATTTGGCCTGGGGGGTAAATACAAGTAAATAACCCAGGCTCTTCTACCTGCATGCTGCAATGGAACCAATGGAAAAATAGGCAAAACAAATAATCTACAGGCCTGGTTTGCCTAATGTGGTCTTGAATGAATATGTGCCTACAATGCAGACTATCAGCTTTAAATTGAGGGTATTCACATTCCCAAATATATGAGACCATCGGGTTTTTTAAGGATTTCAAGCCCATGTGAAACAGTTCATGAACTTTCCTAAATGTAGACTCTTTTGAAATATGCTGCCGTGCATTGGACATACCTTGGTTCAATATATTGCTCTATGGATTGGTAGTGCCATATAAGTACCTGATGTATGTGTTTCACTGCGCCTGAGATATACACGATTTTCTTTTATATATATATATATATATATATATATATATATATATATATATATATATACACAGACAGTAGTTAGGTAACTATTTATTTGGACACTGACATCATTTTTGTTATTTTAGCCATATTCAAGTTAGAGTTCTAGAATGAACATGGGCCTACAGTGCAGACTATCAACTTTAAATTGAGGGTATTCACATCCAAATTGGAGTAAGACTTTAGGATTTATAGCTGCTTGGTATGTACCGCCCTCTTTATCAAGGGATCAAAAGCAATTGGACATTTGGCTCAAAATCTGTTCCATGGGCAGGTGTTGGCTTTTCCTTCATTATTTATTTAGCAATTAAGCAGGCAAAGGGTCTGGAGTTTATTCCAAGTGTGACATTTGCATTTGGAAGCTGTTGCTGTGAACCCACAACATGTGGTCAAATGCAATCTCAATGCAAGTGAAACACGCCATCCTTAAGCTGCACAAACAAAAAAAATCCATCAGAGACGTAGTGAGAACCTCAGAAATTGCCAAATTAACAGTTTGCTACATTCTGAGAGAAAATGAATGCACTGGTGAGCTCGACAACACAAAAAAGGCCTGGACGTCAATGGAAGACAACAGTGGTTGATGATCGCAGGATCCTTTCCAGGGTAACCAAGTGAAGAACACTCTCCAGGAGGTAGGCATACCATTATCCAAGTCTACCATAAAGAGAAGACTTCATGAGAACAAACACAGAGGGTTCACCGCAAGTTATAAACCACACGTAAGTATCAAGAATAGAAAGTCTAGATTAAACTGTCAAAAAAACATCTAAAAAAGGCAGTGTCATGGCATCAGCATGCATGGCTTCCAATGGCACTGGGTCACTAGTACTTATTGATGATGACATTGATGGTGACAGAAGCAGGCAGATGAATATTAAAGTGTATAGGGATATACTGTATGCTCAGATTCAGACAAATTCAGCAAAGTTCATTGAACAGTGCTTCACAGTAGAGAGGCCCTAAAACATACTGTGAAAGCAGCCCAGGAGTGTTTAAAGGCAAAGAAGTGGAACATTCTGCAATAGCCGCATCAATCACCTGATCCCAACTGACCGAGCAAGCATTTCACTTGCTGAAGACCAAACTTAAGGCAGAAAGACCCATGAACAAACAACAACTGAAGACAGCTGCAGTAAAAGCCTGGCAAAGCATAACAAAGGAGGAAACCCAGCATTTGATGATGTCCATAGGTTCGATACTTCAGGGAGTCATTGTCTGCAAAGGATTCACAATAAAGTATTAAAAATAAAAATCTTATTTATGATTATATTAATTTCATACAATATTTGTTTCAACCCCTTGAATTAAATCTATATGTAGGCAGTTCATTTTTTAATTTCAATCCATTTTCGTGACGTACAGAGCAAAAATTATGAAAATTGTGTAACTGCCCAAATATTTCCAGACCTATCTTTATATATACAGTGATCAGCCACAACATTATAACCACCTGGCTAATATTATGTAGGCCCCCCTCATGCCACCAAAACAGCTCTGACCCATTGAGGCATGAACTCCACAAGACCTATGAAGGTGTCCTGTGGTATCTGACACCAAGTCGTTAGCAGCAGATTCTTTAAGTCCTGTAAGCTGCAATGTGGTGCCTCCATGGCTCGGGGTGGGGTACGTTATTCCGATGCTGTTAAGACAGACAATGAGGACATAGACAAAACAATTCTGATTCCAAAAACATAGATATGGTTTAAAATCAGACTTACAGTAACATACACAGAGAACATTTATGAAAACACTGTAATGCAGATTGGTATGAATTCGAACATACTGAAAGGCGGCACTTAACTTTGACGTCCCTAAAGAGAATGACATTGAGATTTCGAAATTATTAAAACGGCAATGTCAGGACCCGGCAACTGGACAATTTATTCTAAGGTTCATGGTTGGGGTGATGGTTAGGCTTCGGGTACTGCCATTGGCACTTTAAAATTTTGAGATCTCAATAAATGAGAATAAGAGATTTTGCCATCAAAAAACTGATATTATGTTGTCTGATAAATTTTGACACCATGTCTAGTCCCTACAATACGAGTGATTGCACTACTGCCTGGTTAATTGTACTCGCATGAGTATGAGCGGACCACACATGCGCAGAAAGTACAGTAGAGTGCGCATGCGCAAAATGGCCACCGCGTATAGTATAAATAAAGCCATTATTGAAATGTCTGTAATATCCTCCTGAAGAAGTCTTTAATAGACAAGCCCGTCGAGGAGGAAAGACTTATACTAGTACCCTCATTTGTGAAATATCTGTATCCAGTTATTCCTCTGTTGAGGTTTCCTGAAATCTTACCCATGGGTGTGACAATGGAGGACTCTCTTGGGATTACAGATAAGTCTATTATATGTTTTTACATTGTGAACATGCATTATTTATTTCCTTGTCAATAAATTGTTATTGGTTTTAAAATACTACACTATATGTGATTATTTTGGTTCCTATAAACAGACGGAATTAACCGGATGTGAGCAGTAATAACCAGGCGAGACCATACAGATAAGCAAGATATTTATTTTTTCTGTAACGCATATAATAAGGTGGCGGGGTCTATATTGGATTTACCACTGGTCTGATAATACTACACTATTCTGGTAATTCTCCTTTTTCTCTATATGAGTGCACGAGACTGGAGTAAATATACATGACCCAAGTGAAACAAACCAGAATCTTGTTTTGATGAGCACTTTACAGTATATTTCCGGTACGCCTTTACCTACACCTATGTTTTTTTTGCATTACATTCTTTAAAATACTACACCAGGCCTGTCCAACCTGCGGCCCTCCAGGTGTTGTGAAACTACAAGTCCCAGCATGCCCTTCCAGCTATTAACTGGTTGTCTACCGGCAAAGCATGCTGGGGTTTGTAGTTTCATAACACCTGGAGGGCCGCAGGTTGGACAGGCCTGTACTACACCATTAGGTGCCCCTGTGTCCTGTTTTGTTTCCCAAGTGTGTGTGTGTGTATTTATATATATATATATATATATATATATATATATACAAAAGAATAAGATTAACTGAAACGAACTCTTGTGCTGTTGGAAAAGGGAGGCTTGAACATTCTGAATCATATGGTATGCCAGTTGTGCATGGTAGTAGTTGGGTATTGATTGTGGCCCTCCAGTATGCAGTCATCTCCCACTATAGCCCTCACACAGATCTAATTTGGCAAACCTGGTTTAAGCTAACACAATAGTGGGTTCTTGCCTTTGCTTTGTACACCCACAAATAATGTTCATACGAGCATTCCAACAAATCTTGAGCTAGCATCATAATACACATTATATCTACCCCTTTGTAAAAAGGCGTATTTGGCCCTGGTGTATAATAGCCCCACAATGACAATGGGCCAAATGTTAGATTTTGTCATTGTGTAGCCTGGACAAGTAAAGACTCTATCTCATGCTGTGGTATCCTTGGCATGAGGCAGCTCACAGCCCTTTTAAACGTATCTGGAAAAGTGCTCAGATGTTGCCTCCACAAATTCATAAAGTCTCCTCTCATTATTAATTGTACTAGGGAAAATACATTACAAACTTTGTGTTTGCATTTGTGTTACACAGCAGACTTATAGACATCGGACATTCTTGCTTTGGGATTCAGTTGCAAGTTACCACTTGTGTGGTTGTGAGAGGACCACATGTTATTTCCTCCAGGACCACTAATGCCTTAAAGGAACCCATATAGTAAAAACATTAGTTCTAAATTTAATTCAACATGTGAGTCAAATAAAATGAGCGAAAACGGGATATATTTGAACTTTCGTCATACCAATTTGCAACTTTTGCAATGTGTACCTGCCTGTCCATGTAGAGATGACAGGTTTGGGCATGAGAAGGGTGGCTTTGTAGGCAATACAATAGAGAAAATGTACATATTCTGCTCTAGGAACAAAGCAAAAACATAATAGAGATGACAGCTTTGCAAGCCATGCATTTAAATAGGTAGGGGTGATAATATGGTAAGCATAGTGACCTGTCCTTTGTTAGCGAGGGGCCACAAAGCTCTGCCAGAATGCAAATAGATTGGATGTTTACACCTGCTCAAAGGATGTGTAAATTAAGATGTTCAAGGCACAAGCAACATGGTCAGTGTGCAGATGAAATTAAAATCCTAAAAGTGATAGACTAGACTCATGAGTGGCATACAGGCAATGTTTAATCACAATATTACAGTCAACAAACAGTTAAGCACCAGTAATATGATAAAGTTGCTTCAGACCACTGAAACATTGGGCACATTAGTGAACTGTGTGGCACACACCTATGCACGTGGTACACAAGCAGCCACAGAAGCATAAAACTGGTGCACATTTCTGTGCTGCCCAATTTTTTGTTGTGCAGTCTAAATTGCACCAAATGTCTTTTCTAAAGATACAATTTGTTGGGTATTTGACAAGATCCTTGAATATATGTTCATGACAAAAAGGATGTATAAAACATGGGCTGTTTGACTGAGAAACATTTTCCATAGTGAGCTATAGTTGGAAGATTGCTACTATAAGGACTAAGACAATGATTAAGCAATAAATCTTTTTCATATTGATTACAAGCTTAATATATACTTTCCATCTTCAGCATTGATGCCAGATTTGTCTACGTGCTTTTAAACTATCTAATTACACTGAACAGAGCCCTAAGAATTAAGGGCTAATTAATGATAACAGATTTCAGAACTGTAACCGGGATGTATGATAAAGACGATGGATATTGATTATTCTTTGCAGATGCATTTACACTAACAGCATTTATGTAGACAGAGATGTAACTGACACACATTATGTATAGCTCAAGTATTAGCTGTCTATGCTCACTCTCCAACCAGGAACTGTATTTACTGAAGTATCGTAATGGGTTTGTATCAACCTAGTAACATTCTCTTTAATATGTACTTAACTTACTAACCAAAGCAGAAGCCAACAGCTATGTTTTCTAACTCTACTCTCCTGGCATAATATTTAGTATTTTTCCTGTTTTGGTAATCAAATTAATATATAGTTAACTTAATTGGTCTTTTATGTTGAAGAATGAAGATAAGTGTACAGATATGCAGTACTTTACTTGAGAATAGCAGAAATGATCAGAAAGTAATGTTTATTCCTCTTCTGGAGGAGCGAAAATAAGAAACTACAGATTAGGTTACTATGACTAGTAAGTACTGACATTAATAAGAACTTTCCCATTATAATCATTTAAAAATCGAGCAAAGCAACAGAAAAATTGATCTGTCATCATCTCCAGACAAATACAATTTGGCAATCTTGACTGCCCTGACTGGCCACCATTGATAGTACATTTCTACACACAGTTTTTCCTGCATAGCCTTTGCTTTATAAACCAATAAAACCAGTATTTGTTCTGTATTATGAGCATACGCCTGATGATTTTTATTATCTATATTTTTCTACCTGTTATAAGTATTTTTTGAATTAAACAAAGCAGCAGTGGTCCAAACAGTAGCACTCCGAGAGGTAGAGCATCGAAGCTCAACGAAAGCAAACTTCTGAATAAAACGGCATGTCGACGATATCAGTTATACATATGGAGACTCACTGCTCTGCGAGAAAAAGCAAATCCTCTTTTATTAGCCTTTATTTGTAATGTGTCAACAAGTTACACTGAGTTGTATGTTCACGGTGTTATATTATGAGCAAATGACATACAATGATTACGGTAAAGGGGGCTCTGGGGTCTTGAAGTCATGCATGGACTGAGGTCATGATGATCACAGAAGAAGTCCACTAGCAGAGTGCAGAGGGCAGCTGGGAAAGTATTAATCATAGAGGTAAACAAAGATACAGTAGGTGGGACAGGAGATGTGCGGAGACTCGGTGAAGGTCAGGAAACATTTTGTGGGTAGAGATATAATTCAACAATTTAATGCAGTGGCCGGAGTTAAAATGACACATGTCCTACTGACTCTTCCTCTTTTATAGAGCTTTTAAATAATAACAATGAATTCACAGAACCAAATATTTCCTAGAAATTAAAGTGTACCTGCTGCCTACATATACCAAAGGGCATTTATGTGCGCAGAACCAATATTCAGCTAACAGTTCACTAAGAACTAAAGATTTCACTGAGACGAGAGGCACAAAGTATCTCAAAATACCTGCGTCCACTATGAACAGGCAACAGTATATGTGATTCTTGTGTTGAGATGTACCAACTCTTCTATAGTCTATTTTTTATACATCTTTCTTAGCAAGGTTAATTCTAATGTGAGAAACTGTTTACAGATGGGGAACCAGGTGATTATACTAATAAGAATTCAATTACATATACTGATTGTATTTCAAATGCATTAGTGGATTGGAATGGGATTTTGCTTTGTACATAATACTAATGTGAAGATTCTATTGCTTTATACAGAAATAGATGAGTTGTCAAAGAATGTATGGAGAGAATTTAATTATTTTGAGCGATGTTTACAGTTTCTGTTCCTTGAGGCCACTAAAACTTAATGTGCCATAAATTAGTAATTGTGTACCCCCTTTACTTATAATGCACTCGCTCTAACAGTGCTTTAATTGCAGAAAAAAATGAACTTCAGTGCATTTGGCTGCTGTCTTCTGCATAGTGCTGTGCCTATGTCTCACTAGGACAGTACAGCATAGTTGCCTACTCTCCCGGAATGTCCGGGAGACTCCCGAATTTTTGGGAGTTCTCCCGGACTACCGAGAGAGCAGGAAAAAATCCCGGATCCACCTGTCTCCGTTGCCCCGCCCCCTGCTGCGATTGACTGAAATGACCTAGGATTGACAGGGGCGGAGTCTAACGGCACACCACGTGTGGCCACGCCCCCTCGACGGACCCCCTCCCGGACAGCTGCCTCTAAAAGTTGGCAAGTATGCAGTACAATAGGTAACATATTCAGGATATTCCAGGAGCTGCGTTTTAAATTGCAATCTACAAGCAACAAATTTATGAAAATTAGACTGTATGAGATTAAATTCAGAGGGGTGTCTTAGAAGAACTGGAATTGTGATAGAAATACAATGCAGCACAGGCTGGGTTGTAACAACACTTACTAATGAAAATCACATTCCATATAAGTAAGCATAACAAATGTAAAAAGCAATTTAGTCACATGATCTGTAGTAATGCAGCCAGTGTGTCTAGCAGCACTGCAGGCAAAACACACATACCTTCCTTATTAATAAAGCAAAGGGTGACATAAAATCTTTCAAGAAGCAGTTCACTTGGGTACAATGCTGATAAATAATATATAATATGTATAGGGATAATGGAATTGCCCATTAAAGAAAGCAATGTACTTTATTTAAATTAGCTGATATTTCTTTTATATGTTCTTTTAATAACCTGCACTGATTGCTGATAGAGATGAAAAGGGACACAGACTATGTGCATGTAGATTTTAATGAAATCTTGCAGTTACAGTTTGGATGTGGTATAGATGATTGACTTATTTTTCTTCAATATGGTAAATAAATGCCAAACAAGTTGCCAACCCAAGCAAAATCATGTAGGAAATCATTTGAGACAATAGGTTGAACAACATATAATTACTGTGCACCTGCAGATCTGGTCAATTATCTTCCAATATCTTAAGCCAAGTCAGTTTATCTGTTTTTTTATTGCAGCCACCACTTTCTCTGACACCTCTTTTGTATAGTGTTTGGGCAGCAACCATGTAGTAATAACATATACTATAGTTAAGATAGAAACTCTGCACACAGTGTGATTTGTAATAGTAGAAAATCAAAAGTGATCTAGGTGCTTTCCGGATTGATGGAGAAGAGACTGACTAATGCATTAAAGCAGTATTAGCGCAGATTGTACACATGTCGTACCAGTACACAAGACTGTGACGCAACTATTCACATATACAGGGAGGATTGTGACCTACCCACATATATGTACAGGAAGGACTGTGACATACCAGTACATACATAAATAGGAAAGACTTAGATGTATCATTATATATGTACAAGTAGGACTGTGGCTTACAAGCACAAATTTACTGGATGAACTACAGTAACGTATCCGCACACATGAACAGGAAGGTTTATGATGTACCAGTACACATGTACAAGAAGGACTGTGATGTACCAATACATATGTACAGGAAGGACTGTGGTGCACCAGTACATATGTACAGGGAGGACTGTAATGTGTCACGGTTCTTACGAGGAGACTCGGTAGATGTAGCGAAACCAGGAGATTTGAACAGTTTGGCACTACTCCAACAGGGCGCGGAGTCTAACGAGGAGACGGTGTTCACCAGGAACCGCCGCAAAGCGGTATGGGCTTAGCGGCCTCACCTTGCAGGTCGCGGTCCCTACTAGAGTACTGTACGGAAGTCCCTGGGAAGACTACAGGCAGTAGTACCGTAGGAAGGATGATCGATACACTAAGTAATGGTAATGAAGATAATGCAGATCGGTGTAACTCTGTAAACCACTGTGTGGTGTAAAGTTCAGGAGAATGAGCGTCAGCTCTGAAGACAACTGTAGGGGAGATGTCCAAAGATGAGCGTCAGCTCTGCAGACCACTATGTGGTAAAAGTTCAGGAGAATGAGCGTCAGCTCTAAAGACAAAATGTAGTAAAGATGTCCGAAGATGAGCATCAGCTCTGCAGGCCACTATGTGGCGGAGAGTTCCGTAGAGTGAGCGTCAGCTCTGCAGGCCACTATGTGGCGGAGAGTTCCGTAGAGTGAGCGTCAGCTCTGCAGACCACTATGTGGTAAAAGTTCAGGAGGATGAGCGTCAGCTCTGAAGACAAACGTAATGAAGATGTCCGAAGATGAGTGCCAGCTCTGCAGTCCAGAAAGGAGGTAGATAACTGGAAAGCAACAGGAAGCCACTTCAATCACCAGGAGGTAACACAAAGAACAGGCACTGAAGATAGAGAGGAGGTACCTTTTAAACTTGCCACCAGGACCAATCAGCAGGGAGCATGAGAATTGGAGTCATCGCCGGGTCTGCGCATGCACAGACCCGAATCCAAGATGGCAGAGCCCAGCGGGGAGCGGAGCACCGATGAGAGGTGAGTTTTGCCGGGTGTCAGGTGCGCTGCCTGAACACCCGGCGTGTGATAGTACCCCCCCCTTTAAAGACGGGCACTGCACGTCTACTGCAAGGTTTCAGAGGAAACTTCTTGTGGAATTTATCCAGCAGGTAGGGAGCGTGGATGTCGGAGGCACGAACCCAAGAGCGCTCTTCGGGGCCGAAGCCCTTCCAATCAACGAGGCATTTCACGCCGCCTTTACAATTTTTCGAGTCCAAGATTTGTTTGAGTTCGAACTCCTCCTCTTGATGGACTCCAGGAGTGGTGGAAGGAGCTACCGAAGTAAATCGATTAATCTTCAGAGGTTTTAATAAAGACACATGGAAAGAGTTAACAATACGAAGAGATGCTGGTAATCGTAATTTAAAGCAGACTGGGTTAATAACTTCAGAGATGCTGTATGGGCCATAAAATCGCGGAGCCAATTTCATGCAGGGGACTCTGAGGTGTATATTCTCTATCACCAACCTTGAAGATGGGAAGAAATCGTCGTTTTTTATCCGTGGCCAGTTTGTAGCGTGTAGAAGTTTTCTTAAGGCAAAACCTTACTTGTCTCCAAATGGTGAGGAATTTGCTATATAGAGAATTGGCTGCAGGCACCTGGGTGGGTGGGAGGGACACAAATTCAGGAAGGGACGGATGATGTCCATAGACCACTAAGAAAGGAGATTTAGAAGAGGACTCGTGGAAGGCATTATTGTGGGCAAACTCCGCCCATGGTAGAAGATCAACCCAGTTGTCCTGGTTGGCAGAAGAGAACATCCTGAGGTAAGTCTCCAGATCCTGGTTCACCCTTTCGGTCTGTCCATTGGATTGAGGATGATATCCAGATGATAAACTCAGTTTGATACCCAATAATTTGCAGAGAGCTCTCCAAAACTTTGAAACGAATTGGACACCTCGATCGGAAACTATGTTGAGCGGACAACCATGTAGGCGAAATATCTCCTTAACAAAGTGGACCGCCAGGACTGGAGAGGATGGAAGACCCGGAAGTGCCGTGAAATGGGCCATTTTAGAAAATCGATCCACTACCACCCATATAACAGTACAATTTTTACTAGGTGGGAGATCTGTAATAAAATCCATGCTTATATGGGTCCATGGTTCACGAGGTATGGGTAATGGAAGTAATAAGCCCGCAGGAGACTGGTGTGTGGATTTGTTCTGAGAACAAACGTTACAGGAGGAGACGAAGTCCTTAACGTCCGTATGAAGACTGGGCCACCAATAGTTCCTGGAGATTAATTCAATGGTTTTGCGGGAAACGGTATGTCCAGCGAAGACGGTGGAGTGATAATGTTTCAGCAGCTTGTGGCGAAGACTAGGAGAGACAAAACTTTTCCCAGGTGGAGGTTTAGCGGATTTGAGCTGAGTTGCTAAGACTAGGCATTTAGGGTCTAAAATGGGGTGAACAGAATCCTCCTCTGTGCCTTCATGAGTGGAAAATGCACGAGAAAGGGCATCAGCTCTTTTATTCTTAATGCCAGGTTTGAAAGTAATGCGAAGTTCGAAGCGAGAAAAGAATAATGACCAGCGTGCTTGTCTGGGATTCAAGCACTGAGCGGTTTGAAGGTAGAGTAAGTTTTTGTGGTCCGTGAAGATAGTCACTGGATGCAGGGCTCCCTCGAGAAGATATCGCCATTCAGCTAGTGCCGCTTTGATTGCCAATAACTCTTTATCTCCTATGGTGTAATTTTTCTCAGCCGGGAGGAATTTTCTAGAAAAAAAAGCACACGGATGGAATTGGGCCAGAGGAGATTTCTGTGAGAGAACAGCCCCGATGCCCACATTGCAGGCGTCAATCTCTAGAAAGAACGGAGAGGAGACGTCCGGTTGTTGGAGAATAGGTGCAGAGACAAAAGCTTGTTTCAAGAAGTCAAAGGCCTCGAGAGGAGCTGAAGACCACGATTTAGGGTTGGAACCTTTTCGAGTTAGAGCCACAATAGGTGCCACGATGGCTCTACACGGTTGAGCAAGTGCTGAAGCATGTCCTTAGCAGATGGTTCCACGTTAGATTCCGACATATTAATGACAATGTTTTTTGGCCTGTTTTTACTGTCACGGTTCTTACGAGGAGACTCGGTAGATGTAGCGAAACAAGGAGATTCGAACAGTTTGGCACTACTCCAACAGGGCACGGAGTCTAACGAGGAGACGGTGTTCACCAGGAACCGCCGCAAAGCGGTATGGGCTTAGCGGCGTCACCTTGCAGGTCGCGGTCCCTACTAGAGTACTGTACGGAAGTCCCTGGGAAGACTACAGGCAGTAGTACCGTAGGAAGGATGATCGATACACTAAGTAATGGTAATGAAGATAATGCAGATCGGTGTAACTCTGTAAACCACTGTGTGGTGTAAAGTTCAGGAGAATGAGCGTCAGCTCTGAAGACAACTGTAGGGGAGATGTCCAAAGATGAGCGTCAGCTCTGCAGACCACTATGTGGTAAAAGTTCAGGAGAATGAGCGTCAGCTCTAAAGACAAAATGTAGTAAAGATGTCCGAAGATGAGCGTCAGCTCTGCAGGCCACTATGTGGCGGAGAGTTCCGTAGAGTGAGCATCAGCTCTGCAGGCCACTATGTGGCGAGAGTTTCGTAGAGTGAGCGTCAGCTCTGCAGACCACTATGTGGTAAAAGTTCAGGAGGATGAGCGTCAGCTCTGAAGACAAATGTAGTGAAGATGTCCGAAGATAAGCGTCAGCTCTGCAGGCCACTATGTTGCGGAGAGTTCCGTAGAGTGAGCGTCAGCTCTGCAGGCCACTATGTGGCGGAGAGTTCCGTAGAGTGAGCGTCAGCTCTGCAGACCACTATGTGGTAAAAGTTCAGGAGGATGAGCGTCAGCTCTGAAGACAAACGTAATGAAGATGTCCGAAGATGAGCGTCAGCTCTGCAGTCCAGAAAGGAGGTAGATAACTGGAAAGTAACAGGAAGCCACTTCAATCACCAGGAGGTAACACAAAGAACAGGCACTGAAGATAGAGAGGAGGTGCCTTTTAAACTTGCCGCCAGTGAGAAAGACCAATCAGCAGGGAGCATGAGAATTGGAGTCATCGCCGGGTCTGCGCATGCACAGACCCGAATCCAAGATGGCGGCGCCCAGCGGGGAGCGGAGCGCCGATGAGAGGTGAGCTTTGCTGGGTGTCAGGTGCGCTGCCTGAACACCCGGCGCGTGATATAATGTACTAGTATGCAAGTTCAGGAAGGACTGTTACGTACTGTTAGGAACCCCTCTAGCCGGTACAGCACAACCCGGAGTCTGCTCTGCCAGTCAGGTGTTCACTGGAGCCCCTAGTGGTGGGGACAGACTTGGCCGCAGACTAGCAGAGGGTCGTGAAGTGCATACCGACTAGGGAGAACCCAGGAAAGCGGAGTAAAGTCCAGGCAAGGGTCGAGGGCCGGCAGCAGACAGAGAATCCAATACACAAGCTGGGGTCAAGGGTCACAGGCACGGTAGCTAGGTCCAGTTACAGGCAAGAAGGTCAGGGTCACGAGAAACACGAGCAAGGTCCAAATCCAGGCAAGGGGTCATACACGAGCAATCCAACACGATATCCAAAAGACAGAACAAGGCACGGAGCAGGTCAGCACACTGGCAACAGAAACTATAACCGGCAGTGAGGCTGCAGACCTCACTGCCTTAAATAGAGACAAGGACCAATCAGAGCTTGCCCCCGGGAAACACACAGTTGCAGGCTAATTGCCTGCTATACAGACAGGCCAATCAGGGCTTATCCCTGATGTATACAGGTGCAGGCTAATGCCTGTTAATACAAAGCAGGCTGAACTAAATTTCCTAAAGGCGTGTGCGCGCCCGGCTTCCTAGACTGCCGGGACGACCGCACTACAGAAGCGTCCGACCATTGCCTTGGCAACGGTCAGGAGTTGGGCGGAAGTGACGTCCCGGTTGTCATGGTGATGCCGGGACGTCGGGAAGCACAGTAAGCGAGCCGCGGCGGATGTGAGTATCATACCAGTACATATACAAAGTAAGGACTGTGACGTACCAGTACATATACAGAGGAAGGACTGTGACGTACCAGTACATATACAGAGGAAGGACTGTGATGTACTGGTACATATACAGAGGAAGGACTGTGACGTACCAGTACATATACAGAGGAAGGACTGTGACGTACCAGTACATATACAGAGGAAGGACTGTGACGTACCAGTACATATACAGAGGAAGGACTGTGATGTACTGGTACATATACAGAGGAAGGACTGTGATGTACTGGTACATATACAGAGGAAGGACTGTAAGGTATTGCTACATATTTACAGGAAGGGTTGTGATCTACCAGTACATATATACAGGAAGGATTATGATGTACCAGTACACATGTACAGGAAGGATTATGATGTACCAGTACACATGTACAGGAAGGATTATGATGTACCAGTACACATGTACAGGAAGGATTATGATGTACCAGTACACATGTACAGGAAGGATTATGATGTACCAGTACACATGTACAGGAAGGATTATGATGTACCAGTACACATGTACAGGAAGGATCGCGCCCCTAAATTTATTTTTGTCCTACGTGTAAAATTACAATTCTGTATAATGTAGGTGGACTTTCAAACATACATTTACAGAGATTGTAGATGTTATCTATTGTCACAAATAAATGAATTACACAAGTTTAATATGCTACAGTTTTATTAAATGATCACATGTCATTCCTTGGTAGATCATGAAGCTGTATTTGTTACTTATTTGTCTTTTCATTCATAACTTTGATGGCTTGTCACTTGTCACATTGTCCTTTAAAACAATTAGCAGCAGCCACTTATATCACCAGGTAGGATTGGTGTGTAAGGCTTATATAGAGCCACATTGGCTTAATAGCATCCATTAGCTTATATTAAAATGGATACATTTTATTTCAAAATAATGTTACTCTAAGTTGTTGATGTGCATAATTTAGATTTATTTTTTTTTAAATCAAAATGAGTATTAGCTTTCTAGGCCATTGTTTATAGATCATCTATGGATTGACAACTTTATACGGTTAATACATGATCACAAACCAATCTATCATAGCTTGTCCCTTTGTTTTTTATGTGCACCAGACACGTTTCATTTTACCTGGTAGCTAAAATATGTCAGGTCATTCCTTAAACATAATGATCCAAAGCATGAATAAAGAGTACTGCATTTTGGCCCCAGTAAATTTATATGAGATAAGTACTTTCTGACTATGAATTGAACACTGATTACAGTTTATTTGTAACATCTACTTAGACAAATTAAACTTTGCATCATGCTGTATCAGCACTTATCATACAGTTTTCCAATGGAACATGTTCCTATACTATAGAAAGTGATACTCAATGTAGAAATTCAATAAATGAATTGATGTCATTAGTAATACCGAAATATTGTATTTGTTTCTTATGGGAAATGAGAACAAAAACACATAATAACCAAAATATGATGATGAATGTGGGAAATTGAGCCTGGCCTATTAAACTTACTTTCCAACATTGAATCAATATTTGCAGCGTTGGCTGAATTCTTCTAAAAGTCACAATGTTTAAAGGTTCTGTTCTAAAGTTGACTCCAGAGCCTTTAAACTATATTCTTGAGTTTTCACAGAGTATCCGAATAAAATAATGTAGTATTTACTCTCCTGGAATGTTCACCATCAGTGTTTAGGAAACAACATTTTAAAACATTACATATTTTAACCTTTGTGTTTGCATTATACAGCAATCATTACAGTAAAGTAAAATTAAATATATTCCTGGTTTGAACAACCTAAAAAATACATTATATAATGTATATGTACTGTATAATTTGTATAATAGATGAGTGCTTGGAAAGCAATATAAATGAATTATTACAAATTAAATACTTCACATATAAGTTTTATGTAGAGTTGGACGTATGTCAGTTTTAGTTGCATAAAATATGAATTTTATACTGGGTATGCGCACCAGAAATATGTATGCATGCATCCGTAAGTAGATTTTGTTGCATCTTACAACTACGGCTTCTTAGGCTTGGAGGAGCAGAAAGGGGGAAGAGAGGGACAGGCAGGAATAGGCCAGGTACAGTAAAGGCTTGTTTATGTAAATGCGACTGAAGTAGACCTGGACATTTTGTGTGTGCTGGATGGCTAGTGCAACTAGACGCCATGATGATGATGATGATGATGATAATCAGCAACACTAGCTAGCCGCTTCTGATTGGCTGATTTTGGATTTAAATCTCCTGCTGCTACTACTTATATCATTAGTGTGACTGCTGTAATGTATGAAGTTGTGCCCGTCTATTTACATTACTTTATTGACATTTCCATTTGGACTGTGGCAAGAAATAAGATTCACATTTGATTTTTAAAGCGGGAAAACAGATGTTTAGGTTTAATTTGTATTTGCATTTTGTGTTTGTGTTTAACAATATTTTATATTTACCATGTGACTTTTGCATTTAGTAATAATAGGGTCAAGACACTATTATCCCTTGTGTATATGACACTTCATCACATTATAATATTGTGTACACGTAGGGGAATACGACATTAGCATTTACTACTAGCACCGTCGAGCCATGCCTTAATGCTATCTTTACACTAGCATGGGCATAAGCATACACATTTGTTACTTGATATACACCAGGCGCAAATGCTAGTGACGTACAGTTGGAGGTGCATCCAACTAAGCAAAGGCTCATAAGTGTACTAAACATATACACGTAATTGCATATGTCTTTTCCTGTTAACATTTGCAAAGGAGCCCGCAAATGTAAAGGAAATAGAAACCCCAGTCTGAATCCTTATATGTATTACAATTGTCTGAGATGCTTGGCTGCTATGGGACATATGTGTACGAAGAGACTATCCAAGGATCATGTGATCAGCTCACCTGAGGCACCCTCTTCTGTCAGGTATGCCTGACTTTAAAAGTTTATTTAATTGTAAAGGGTGGTCGGGGATGGACTAAGATGTAACGTTTACACTTTTGCACAGTGACCTTCTATAGATTTTTTGCCTCACAGAGGCACCCTTTTAGTTTTTGGAGGCTGAGTGCGGAAAGGAGGCTGGGTGGACCATCAAGGTGCAATAGTGCAAAATCAATGATATTTTATGGTGTGCTTTGTCAATTACTTAATTTTTTCTTTTATGTGTTTCTCAATGGAGTGATAGTCTCTATCTCCATACTATGATTGCAACGATTAATGTAGTTGTTTTTTAATTTGGCCCCTATGCTCCTTCAGATCACCACATCTTCCTGTGTTTGTCCAGGAAAACCTGTGTTTGTATACAGATATCTGAAAACTTAATAATCAATAACTGTCTACCTGCACAAACTTGCAAGGTGTGGAAAGTGGTTTCTACAAAGGCAAATACAATGATGTTTTCCAAGTAACTGGTGAGCTGCCTTCTGTCACTGACACCACTGCAAAAGGTATGGCAAATCATGCAGTAGGAATACTATAAGTGTATTTCTACATAACTCCATTACAGAGATCCATAGGGAAAATGTATAATACAGAATTACCAGTTGAAGTGACTTGTACACATTGGATGTCTCCAAAACTAAATTCAATATCAATGCTCTAATAAACCTCAGAGCACATAATTAAAGTAAGGAAAATATGATTTATTTATATGATCAAATCTAGCTCTGGTAGCCTGGATATACTGAAGGACACTTGGTGAAACTTAATTGTCTAAGTTAATAGATGTTTAATATGGTATTATCTTGACATTATGAAATATAAATGTGATTTCAAGGTACAGTGTATGCTTCCAAACATGTAAATCACACATAATTAAATTTCAGTAAATGCTGTATGTGACTCTTACTAAACACACACAAACATGCATCCATGCGCCTCCACAAACCTGTTGCATGCAGCCTATATTAAGAGGTAATTGATTGATTTCCCTCTAAAAGGCTGTTCACACTGATACCAGTGCTCATATATCATACACTGATACACTTCAAGGATATTACTGATCACAAGCATACTTGCTTTTGTTAGCATATCTTGCACCAGATTGATCAAAGTTAAAGTCTGACTGTTTGCTTTGGGTTCCATTCTTTATATAATCATAGATATTTTTTTTTATATGCACCTCTTGACAGTGTTTATACTCTACATTAGACTTTGTCCACCAGACAATTAGATGTTTATGAAGAGTCTTGTCTGTGAGAGTCTGTGCATAATTATGATTATGATAAAATGTGTAGTAATATCATATATGTAGTAACATAATATAATGTAAACTGTTTGGTACCTGAAACAAACTTCTTATAGAATATTTTGAGGTTTAAAATGAAAGATGTTGTCAATGCTATTATTTTTATTCATATATAAAGTCTACCATGCTTGTTCATCTCAAATCTCTTTATTTACCTGCTTCCCATGCATTGGTGGTTTTTGCTAAGCAACAGAATTAACAATATTGCTGCCATGTTACTTAAATGGATTTTACTAACATTTTCATAACAGTACATCACTCCAATACAATGAAACAAAAAAAGGATAATGGAATGCAATGTGATGTTTTGTATTATTATGTATATATGTTTTCTTAATGGTTTTTCTGTTATGGTGTTTATAAATACCCTTAAAAAATAAAATGTTTAAACATATACTCTTACAACAGCATGGACACCTATTAAAAGATGCTTAAAATCAACTGTGGCAAAGATAGATAGATAGATAGATAGATAGATAGATAGATAGATAGATAGATAGATAGATAGATAAAATGGTCAAAGTGGAACATTAGAAGTGGCGGTATAGAAAATGTACGTGAATCAAACTTGATAATTTTACAACTAAGGCAGTATGAGAAGTGGCGGTATAGCATACCACCAGATGCCAGCCCACTGTGACCACTGTGTGTGTGTGTGTATGTGTATGTGTGTGTGTGTGTGTGTGTTGATATATAGATATATATTTACAGTGTGTGTATATATATATATATATATATATATATATATATATATACACTCTTGTATGCATATGTTGTGCAATGTGATTGAAGATTATATACATCTCACTTCAACCACCAATGTGTGGAACAGCTCAATGCAAAGTTAGAAGATGTGTGCCTGTTGTCATGTACAATATAATAATAATCATTTCTCCTTTACAATGCATTAAGGGGATATTCAAAGTCTCTGTACATACAGGTGCATTTAATCCTGAACCATACTAAAATTAGCTGTGTAATCTTATCTGACAACTTTTACACTATACAATATTAAGGAAACTAGGTAACATTGTGTTTTACAATCAGTATTCAGGACTAATACGTATGGATTATAATCTTGCTGTCTTCAGAAGAGCGCAGGTAATTGTGCAGCAGTAAAGATATACTAACTGCTACTATTGAGAGATAAATCTAGAGCTCAATCTATTCCTCACAACAGCTATGTACAGATAATCCATCAACGCGACACCTACACACAGGCACTACACAGGAGCACGCCGTAAACAGTATATTTCTCCTGACAACAGTGGAGGAATTTCACCAGCATCTACACTTCACATTGGTACAGTGTTTCAGCACCATCCGTCAGGGACAGCAGCAATTAAATGCACGCGATCCTTCAGACATACCAGACTTCCAAGTATACACAAATATTGTACACGGGCACTATGTACAGCTACTGTAAGTACTCAGCATCTATGCACAGGCACTTTCAATAGTCAAACATAAATATCTTCCATGTACTCTTGTCTCTACTCTATTACAGATAGCAATAGACAGGAGCTACACAAACATCACCTAAAATCAGATACTCAAAGTTCTCTTTCGCTACCTAACTCCAATACGGACATCAGAAACCGTATTTGTGTGTGTCTGTATGTGTATGTGTATATACATACATACATATATATATATATATATATATATATATATATACAAATACATATATATATATATATATATATATATATATATATATATATATATACATATTTATTCATGGTACAGGTGACTTTAACATACTGCCTATGCCCCCCAGCGCTAACAATAGTAAAATGCATCTATCGTGCCAATGTAAACAAATCCTCTCTCCACCACCACATCAAGAAAACTTAATGTAATTGCTTTCCAGATTAAAGCACATTTGCCCCGCAGTTTTGTTTTGCATGCAAATTAAATTATGAATCCCATTATGAATGCTCTGAAAATCACATCTTACATAACAAGCTAAAGCTAGCAGAGTACCAGGGCAGCCAGATAAGCAATGAATCAATAGTACAGTCGAGCAAAAAACAAGAGAGAAGGAAGACAATCCGTTTGTTTAGATGTATATTATGAATATAACATTATGTTCTCTTGGCTCGCACTGCTGTCCAAACTCACCTTTGAGTTTTGTGTCGGGTTAACCACGCAGACCAATTGTCCAGCTGAGGAGAAGACTCTTTTTGCCTGATAATGCTGAAACCTCAGGTGGATAAGATCTAACACTGCCCCAAAACACTGAGTAAAGAAAAGCATCACAACTTTCTTCCTCTTCCCCTGTGTTATTCAGGGCTATGGAAACAGCCTGTCAGTCCTGTAGACGTAGAGAGGAGTGTAGCGGTGTGTGAGCACTACACTCCTGCACAGCCTAGCATGCCTTCATATTTATCATCAAAATAAGATGGTTAGAATCTTGCAGCAGTCGGCTGACCAATCAAAAGAGCAGGAATGTTATCCTTGAGGACCACCGCCAGCCAATAACAAATGCCTCCCCCTACTGAAGCTCCCTGATGAATAGAGGTAGTGCTAGGGAATGTACTATTGCACATTACCATACATCAGCGCATCACATTAATCTTTCCATTACAGACCCAGCGTTACAAGAGAAGCCTGCAACAAATGTGATTGCCTAATGTCTTCATTTAATAATTGACTCACTTCATTCTGTAAGGTCTCTTTAGCATCAGGGGGGGGGGGGGGAATCCAGGCATTAAAAAATAAAGCAAGTAAAAGTTAAGCGATTCGGCTGTGGTTTACACTTCTTAAAAGCAGCTGTGGGGGAATTATAACATTTATGATGGGAATTTTATAGCACTACTGAATTAGATTTATATTTCCTATTATACTTGCTGTGATCTTCATGATGACCTGCCACTCTTATTTCAAACGGCTCTGGAGAAAATTGCAGCCCATGCAAACAGAGAGTATTCACTGTACACCGACAAGGGCACAGGGATAATATGCAGAGAGCGTAGCAACATCTAACGTACAGTTTTGCATCTAAAAATATCCCTCGCATGATATGTGATTAATGCATGAACGCAGAGCACTGAAAGTCACGGAGAGGGGTCTTACGGATGAAATACAAACACCACTGATTTGCATACTGGCAAGCAACAAATCGCTTTTTAAATACTGCATTGTTCTAGTTGTTAAGACAGGTTCGTGGGTGGAGACAATACAATTTGCTTTAATTTATTACTAATAAACTCTAACTGGAAATAGCTGCACTGGAGATAAAACACTTAATACAGGGACAAGCTCAGGATGTTGATGGTCGAGATTCCAACTTTGCCTGTCACCCACATATTTATATTCTTTGTGCATGCGCCTACTCTAATAGATAGGGAGATAGGGCATATTCTGCTCTGGAAAACCATACAGATTACATTGCCTGCCAAATGGGAGCTGTGCTTTATTGTTGTACCACAACTAACACAAATAGACATTTGAAACTACATAAGTAAGATTGCTTTCATTGTGCTGAAAGCAATGTGGTGTTTATGGTGGGAGAATGAAATTATGTAAGAACTGTATTGGACAAGTGTTGCAGACACAGAAAGCCCTTGATATAGAATGTTCCTAATGTCACTCTGTGCTATAGGCTTAGAAAAACAAGTGGAATATCTGTAGCTATTGAGCAGTTTTATGTTTACACTTTACTGTTCATCTAATTATTAATGCAGTAAATGTAATCTATGCAGATAATCATGCACGTTACGGAGCACACCCCTTGTAATTCATTTTAATATCCGATGACTGTAATTAAATATCATTTTTGTGATCTAGGCATGATTACACTTTTATATTAGTACATGTAGGCAGATATGTAAAGCAATGCCCATGCACTGATCAACACATCACCCACAGCAAAAAATAATTCTCAGCATCATCATCATCATCATCGTTTATTTATGTGGAGCCACAAATTCTGGAGCACTTTACAAACAACATGCAGAAAAGACTGGGCTTCACGCAAACAATTGCAGGTATGAGCATGAATCCAGGACATGTACGTGTATAAACAGCAAAGAACCAACACAAATTTCAGCAATAAACCTGGGGGTAAATTTATTAAGCTGCGAGTTTGAAAAAGTGGAGATATTGCCTATAGCAACCAATCAGATTCTAGTTATTTATTTATTACAATCTACAAAATGGCAGTGAGAATCTGATTGGTTGCTATAGGCAACATCTCCACTTATTCAAACACACAGCATGGTAAATTTACCCCCTGGTGTGTACAAGGTAGTTGGACAGTGAGGACCTCATTTAGAGTCGGACGCAAAGTCCATCTAAGACGTGTAGGAGTGGGAGTGTGCCGCAGCTTGGTAGGGTATTACGAGTAGCATGCAAACCCAGTTGCATCCCACTCATAATACCCTACCAAGCTTCGAGCAGTCTGTGCAGCTTGATAACTACTTGCGACACCTAATTTCTGCCGCACAGTTTTAGCCCTTTTTTGATGCATGTTGCATCTGCGCCTTATTGCGTCTAGGAGATTTACTTACAGGTCCCACCTTCACAATTCTGTGCTCCGCCCTTTGCTTCGTAGCAAGCAGCAAGCTGTCGCAAGTGTTAATTGCGTCCAAGATGCAGGCTGATATAGTGCTTGCTGCACATGCGTGATAGTGGTTTTTTGGTCCTTGCGCCTAAAACGGACTTTGCGTCCGACTCTAAATGAGGCCCTGAATGAACAAGAAATATAAGGTAGACAAAACTGCTCCTTCGACAAAGTTGTCATCTTGCTGCTCAATAAAATAGGTAACCTTTTGAAACTAGATTTGTTGGGTGCAAAATCACTCACATTACATGACATTGGATAAAGGCAGCTTTTCCTTAGCACTCCTCTACTTTACTGCTTTGGAAATAACACTCAGTGAAAGTTTTCAGAGAAATGAGTGCAGCAACTCTAAATATATAACCTTATATTAATGGGATTACTTCAAGCAACTTTGTGCTTTTTATTAAACCAACCAAGTATTTTAATGATATGCCAGAAGTGGCACTTTTCCGACAAATGAGCTAGATGTAATTTGCAGAGTGCTGTAATACATTTTCCTTCATTACTGTTACTTATATTTCAGAAGAGCCAATTACAAAAATGGAGCATAGCCATTTAACCAGAGTAACCTGATTAATCCTGAGCAGAGGACAATCTAGGGCAAATCAGGTCAGTTTTCATGTATGCTTTGCTTTGCTTTGCTGTGCTATGATTCCCGCACGACTAGACTATCAGCAAGGCCATTTACGTATACTAACTTAGCAGTTGGTTACTGTGGAATTACAGAAAAGTCTATTTATAAGGCATATTTTGTCTCTCGGAGTAAACACATTTAATGTACTTTAGGCTGTATCTAAAATACAAGCCTCTTATAAGCATTTAGATGTTCATGGTATACTCAATAAATCAAAGTCTACTTCCTCTGATGTAATTGTCTGTACCTAGGAATTTGAATGGAAAAATGTATGTTTCTAGTGTTTTGGTAAAATAGAATATTCTGAGTTCATCTTAAGAGATACATCCACTTATTGCTTGCTACATAAATATATGTAATTGTTCAAGTTTTATATTTTTACCAATGTGCGCAGCATATACTATATATTACTATATATTATCAATACCACACAGATCACCATGTAAATCTTAAAGGCTTATCCATGCATTTCAGAGCCAAAAATATGGCAGGTGGAAGCAGTGGAGTGGCTAAATGTTCCTGGACAATGGTTCAAATTCTAAGCAGAGGCCCCTGTATAATCTCCTCCTCCTCATCATCATCACCATTTATTTATAGTGCCACTAATTCTGCAGCACTGTACAGAGAACTCACTCACATCAGTCCCTGCCCCATTGGGGCTTACAGTCTAAATTCCCTAACAGACATACAGACAGAGAGACACACAGACTAGGGTCAATTTGTTAGCAGCCTACCAGTATGTTTTTGGAGTGTGGGAGGAACCCGGAGCACCCGGAGGAAACCCATGCAAACACGGGGAGAACATACAAACTCCACACAGATAAGGCCATGGTCGGGAATTGAACTCTTGACCCCAGTGCTGTAAGGCAGAAGTGCTAACCACTACGCCACCATGCTGCCTCATTATTAATAGCACCTACTACACATATAGAAACACCACACATTGCATTTTTGCTCCAGTTGCCTGTATGCCTTTCTAGAAATATGTCTTTTGTTTGTCTCAGCTCATACCTATATCCAAGTCAACAAGAATTCCTCTCCATTATCCTTCTTGTCCCTTGCTTGTCACCTTTATGTGTTCCCCCATTGGGGTCTATTTATGAAGCAGTACAATGGTCCAAAAGTACCCTTACCGTGACTCCACCGTAAATATAAGTATACTTCAAACTTATGAACGTTGCATCGTAGTAGATATTGTGGATATCTGCTGCTTTGCATTTCATTTTGTTTTTCTGTGCAGTCCCCCTAAAAGTGTGTGGGGACTGCTCCTTAATGTGATTCAAAAAGACAAATTTTCTGAATCTTGTTATGTTAATGTACGCGCGTACATAATCGTATGTGAAGCTTTTCATACCTTTTCATTACTGTCCAGCTCTGCTCAGAAGGGCAGAGCTGGACAGCGCATGTGTGGAGGGATCATGTGATCCCTCCCTGTCTCACTGACTGTACTATTCTCTGTGCGCGTACCGGGTGGCTTCGATCGACGCATGCGCACAGAAAGGGAAAGGAGAAACGCAGAGGACACGCAGGATCGCATTACGAAGACGCTGTGGTAAGTCCATTTTTTTTTAACAGGAACAGCAGTTTATCAGAACTGCTGTTCCTGTGTAGGTTTATTCATAAATATGAGAAAGAGTTCAATCTTTATTAATGCGATAAGGATTAAAAACCTTTTTTCATGTTTTGTGGTCCTTGCTAAATAAGCTCCATTGATTCTTGCCTGCCAGTCTCATACCTGTCCTCATTTGAGTCTTGACCTTCTTGTTTGTCTCGTCTTTTTCTTCCCCTGTCCCCCACATACACGTTTGCCCCCTCCTTATTCATTATTTTCCCCTTGTCTTCCATATCTTATTTCAGCTTTATTTTTCTTTGCCGGGACACCATAACCACCAGTGCAGCCTGGTACACATGGAAGACTTTTTAGTTCTCAGTTTCAGAGGGAGCTCTTTGTGGTGATACCATCGCACATTATGCCTGATCTAAAGAGCCTCTTATAACTGAGGAGCAATTTGTGCTCATGCTACCAGGGTGAAAAGGAGGATTAAAAAGAAAGCAACCCTGATATTTGTCACAGGATGACTTAATGGCCCTTGGACCCAACTAATGTCACCAGGGGCGCAGAGAGGGGAGCGGGTACTAATTACCTGGGCTCAGACATGCCAGTATGCCCGGTGCCCGCACTGCAGACCAGTGGTTTTTTTCTTTTTGCTTCAGAATTTTTTCACTTTATTGTCTCCTGGTAGGGGGCGCCGGCTGCCACGGTCGGGCATGGGGGGCTTTGAGCTGTGAGTCACAGTCTGTGATCACACCTATAAGGACCAACAGTCATCAGGCTGTTAACCTCCAAGTGCAGACTCATTGCTCTCTGTAAGAAATTACACAGCTATACTGGGAATTGTAAGGTAATTTGGCCAGCCTACCAATGATCTTATATTGTAGTTAAATGGTCCCGAGTCTAGCATTGTAAGGGCAATTCATTTCTTAAGAAAATTGGTGGTTACTTGGTTTAATTAAATGATTAATTAGACCTGAGTAGGAGCACATAAACTTGCAGCAGATGTTGGGTTATTGATGTCTGGATATAAATATTACTAGGGACATTAAATAATATGAGACTCTTATTTGTTGCCTAGCAGATTTAATCTATGTAAAATGATATTGATGTCTAAGACACTCTGTATATTGCTAAATGCTCCTATCTGGATTATGAGTATAAATTTGAAAAATTGGACCAGCTTGTTTGAACCTCAATAAGGAGATGTGGAGCTTCAAGAATATACTATGGTCAGTCACTTTAGAATTGCAGTCTCTGGGCCCGATTAAAGCAAGCAAAGCAAAAAAAAACTTAAATTTGCTCCCGGACAAACCATGTTACAATGCAAGGGGTGCAAATTAGTTTATTATTTTGCATGTAAGGAAAATATTGTCTGGTTTTTCATGTAGCACAAAAATAGTTTTATTTTTACACTGAAATTTAAAGTTGATCTAGGACATACCCTCCCCCAACTATAAATCTGATCCCACATTTTAGATTTATCTTCCCCTCCAATTTGGCTGTTTCATTTTAACATCTACATATGTTCCACTGCTGCTTATAGGTCACTGTCCCGCTGTCCTGAAAGTCAAGACTGCTGGGACATATGTCATCCTTCGGTGAGCCGGCGCTGCACACTTCCGCCAATGGTATTCGCAGCAATGCAGGGTTTTTTCTGTAGGGGGGGTGGCCTAGTACTTCTCACCTGCTAGGCATGCCCCCAATGAAGCAAAGCCATGTCCCCAATGGTATGGCCACACCCCCTCTCGCCGCGTACCGCCGCTGTCAACTGTAATGGGGGCCCCGTGAAGTTGCTGTACCAGGACCGAGAATTTATCTTGGCGGCCCTGATTGTTACTACAAGTACTGTGCAGGTTGCTAGGCCACTTGGTGTTTTTGATTAATTAAAGAAAAAAAAACAAGTCAGATATGTCTGTGGCGTTTGACATATATATCCAGTAATCAAATGGTCCTGTAAATACAAGCTTATCAGATTGTATGTATAAATTATGTCTTTGATGTGTAGGCGCATTCCAAATAATTTCATGTTATAAAGGGGTAAAACAGAATCAAAACAATTCATTTCATCAATATGGCTAAAAACAGACTCCATACCAACACTTAATAAAATAACTATCATGTGTTTTGAACACTCAAGTGTTCAAAAAGTATATACAGTTTACTGTAAACTAAAAATATTAAAATCAGAAGTTCAACACCCATCATTTTATAGCCACTTACCATGTACATATTCAGCTATACTTATTACTGAAATTATAGCTTCCTAGCATGTTCTATTGTAACTAGCAGTAGGGCGGACAGCCCTTTCCATCAGGCACCAACTGAAACCAAAAATGAACTATATTTATTTTTAAAAGAATAGAAAAACTACAGTCGAGTATGGCAGAAAGTATTTTCATTGCAATGAAGTGAATGTGTTCATTTCCTTTAGTCCTCTTCTTTTTGTTAGCCATGTTAATATTTAATAAGTAATAGCAGGGTTTCTAATATACATATAGCAATGCTTAAACATTTCTGCATCTCAGCCAGTGGGTGTAGTCTTCTCTAATGCTCAAGGCTAAATATAGAGGAAGGGCATATTATGCTCTATGGGGATACAGTGGAATGTTCCACTCACTGTGTCAGATTTTAGGTTGACAATCCAAGGTTAGTATTTAATGCTGGATAAGCTAGTGATTCCTTGATGTAGGATAAGTCGAGGCTTGCAGTGGAAGCCTACGGTACCTACCTGTAAGTTTTGCTTTCATTTTAGTATTTATACATATGATCCAATTTTTGTATTCTCATTGATTAGAGGGAGGACCTGCCTATTAGCAGGAGCACCTAGTAAGTGATGGATGGCTCACACATATATTTGCAAATATATGCAATCAAGACTTCTTCTTTTATTACTATTTAGGAGACAATGCAGGGGAATCCTGTTGTATGTTTCTGTCTAATTAATTGCCCTTTCCCTTAATTGCACTTTTTGCTAGTTATAAATTGATTGAGCACATTTTCTTTTTTCTTTTTGCATCTTCCAATGTTCTGTGACATTCTGTGTATCAAAAACAGTGCAAAATGGTTTTATATGATGATTACTAGAGATGTGTGAAATCCCAGAAAAAATTTGCACTAATCAAGTTTCGTGGTTGAACAGGGCTCGTCACAGAGGTGCAGAGTTCTGGTGATAAAATCTTCTGGGCCTGCTTTTGTTTGTTATTATCCTCAATGCCATTACGCATCACATTTCACTGAATTTATAGTCTTTGAATAGAGCTGATATAATGCCAGTTAATTCATTCTGCTGAGTGGTGTAGTTGGGATAGGGGAACATTTAAGAGAAAATTTTGCCTGCGAAATGTGCAAAATTTATTCAAATATGGAATTGGTTAAATATTTTAAGGATCAGTCTTCAAAATTTCCCTAATCTCAACATGAGGAGGAGGACAACAACTGTTTAATCCATCTTCAGGGCTCTTGCTGGTTGGAAGCTTCTTGTGAAAAATGCAGTAGATCCAGACAATATTCTATCTGGTGTTCTATACCCTTGTCCCACACAGGGGGGTATATTTACTAAACTGTGGGTTTGATAAAGGGGAGATGTTACCTATAGCAACCAGTCAGATTCTAGCTATCATTTATTTACTACATTCTACAAAATGACAGCGAGAATCTGATTGGTTGCTATAGGCAACATCTCCACTTTTTCAAACCCGCATTTTAGTATATCTAGTCCATGCTGTCTGTGTCACCCCAAGACAAGCTAATCCAATTGCAAAGTAAAATTAAACTATCTTTATTGGAATTTCACCAATGGGTGTCTGTTATCTATTCTTATAGAGTTCCTTCCCTAGTGGCCACTCCATCAAGTAAATAGTTATTAAAAGTTACACATCATATATAAGAAAAGCAAGCATACAAGTTTATTTATTAATATTATTGTTGATTTGAATGCACTTTGTGGCACAGTGCGGCTTGCTTAAAATAGGAACATACAAGGTACAAAATGAATGCAGATGTGAAAACAAAGAGTAGAGAGGTAGAAAGGGCCCTGCTTGTGAGAGAGCTTAGCAATCTAGTGGGAAAACAGCACAGATGAGACAAGTGGAGGGAATGTAGAGATTGTAACAGTGACAAGGGTGTACCAGTAGTATGGGTGGGAGTAAGGCAGGCTCCAGTAAAAAGGTTGGTTTTCAGAAAACATTGAATGATTTAAAGGCTGGGGAGAGTCTGATTGGGCATGTTAGGGTATTTCATGGTGGTTAGCAGCATTGGAGAAGTCTTGTAGGTGGTAATGAGAAATGGCGAGGCACAAGTCAGGGCAGATGTAAGATAGCATTTTTTGAGATGACATTTGGGACATTTAAAGTAGTGATGTTGTTGTGGGCTTTGAAGGTGTGGTTGGGTAACTTGAATTGTAGCCTGGATGATGTAAGGAGCCGATGTACGGATTTGCCGATTAGTGCACTGAATGTGGAGTGGCGAGTGAGGAAGATTAGTGTTACTGCCATATTTACAGGTTGAAGCAGAGACAATTGGTTGGGTTGAATGTCAGAAAGAAGGAGGTTGCAGACTTGTGAATGACAACAACAAGTGTGAATTTAAAAATAAACAGTTTGTGAATTATTAACACAGAAGCTGACTGCACAGAGCTGAGATACCTTCTCTCCCCCGTTTTGGGATTGTGGAGAGAGAATCTGGTGCTGCTTTGTTGGGAGGTTTTATTCTAGAGTTGCAGGAGCCCATGGAGTAACACCACCACAATTTTGCTGGTTGGGTTGGGAGGCTAGTAAGTAAATATACTTGTAAATGAACATATTCTTTATGAGTAAAGATTATTTACACATGTAAATAGGATTTATTAAACAAAAAAGAATGTATTTCATATTGTTAGGCTGCCGGTCTAGTAATAAACTTACAGAACTAGCTGTAGAGGTCATTTGTACTAAGCCCACTCTCTCACCAGAGTGTTAATATATGACCTGGATCACTATGATTTCGGCACAAGCACATACACCGATTAGTCACAACATTAAAACCACCAGCCTAATATTGTGTAGGTCGTCCTCCTGCTACCACAACAGCTCTGACCCGTAGAGGCATGGACTCCACAAGACCTCTGAAGGTGTCCTGTGGTATCTGGCACCAAGACATTAGCAGCAGATCTTTAAGTCCTGTAAGTTGTGAGGTGGGGCCTCCATGGCTCAGACATATTTTTGATCAAGTGAACACCTTGAACTCTTTCTCATGTTCCTCAAACCATTCATGAACAAGTTTTGCAGTGTGGCAGGGTGCATTATCCTGCTCAAAGAGGCCACTGCCATCAAGGAATAACGTTGCCATGAAGAGGTATACTTGGTCTGCAACAATGTTTTGGTAGGTGGTATGTGTCAAAGTAACATCCACATGAATGCCAGGACCCAAGGTTTCCCAGCAGCACATTGCCCAGAGCATCTGCCTCCACCAGCTTGCCTTCTTTCCTTAGTGCATCCTGGTGCCATCATTTTCCCAGGTAAATGATGCTCATGCACCCACACATCCACATGATGTAAAAGAAAATGTGATTCATCAGACCAGGCCACCTTCTTCCATTGCTCCATTGTCCAGTTCTGACTCTTTCGCTGATAGACAGGGGCCAGCATGGCCACTCTGACGGGTCTGTGGCTACGCAGCAACTGTGCGTTCTGACACCTTTCTATTATATCCAGCACTAGCTTTTACAGCAATTTGTGCTGCAATAGCAGTTCTGTGGGATTGGGCCAGACGGGCTAGTTGTCGCTCCTCACACGCATCAATGAGCTTTGGGCGCACATAATCCTGTCACCGGTTGACTGCTTGTCCTACTTTGGGCCATTTTTGGTAGGTATTAACCACGGCAGCTTTTGCATTCTTGTTTGTACTATCTGGGCATCCGTCCATACAGGAAGTGACAGAAGGAATTGTGCGGTTCACCTGCGTTCCACCTCAGACGGCACGAGCTGTACTCACAGCCGAATACCATCTGGAACTACTTGTATTCACTTCTACACATCGCGCCTCAGATTGGGAAGTCAGCATTCCGCTGACACCGTGGAGAGGAAATTTCGAGTGCATACAGGGAAAGAGCAGGGTAAGACCATATTGGAAATTACTGACTCGTTATTTTTACTATATTGTCTCAAAAGGGCTATAAACATCTTCACATACATTTCAGTGCCATATTATATGCTTTAGTTCTCCGTGCGCTGATCACTTTTTTGTATTGAATGTATATATTTTTTCAGCAGCAGGAGTTCTCGCATTAGGAGAAGCGCCGATAATCCCACTTTGCATTAACCACTGCATACCAGGAAAACCCTATGGGACCTGCCGTACCTGTCTAGCCTTTGCAATTTTGACCTTGTAAAAGTCGCTCAGATCCTTATGCTAGCCTATTTTTCCTGCTTCCAACAAATCAACTTCAAGAACTGACTGGTTACTTGCTGCCTAATAATAACTTCTAGACAGGTGTCATTGTAACAAGATAATCAATGTTATTCACTTCCCTTGTCATTGGTTTTAATGTTGTGGCTGCTCAGTGTACGTTTACTGCCAGTTTGAATCCAACATGCTGCTCAGGAATCCACATGCACAGAAATTGGGTTGTCACCAGTAAGCCCTGTTTTTTGTTACATGCAGCAATAGGTCTTACTGGTCAGGCTGTCATGGATTAAAGAGATTTCTATAAGTGTAGCGACAACGTTTATACTTATGTCTGTAAGAAATTATGCAACCCTCTAAGGCATTAACATTTGATCTTATTGTAGTAACCTTAAATGCATAGAATAGAGAACATGGCAATTATATCCAAGTTCAACTCTGGATAAACATAAGTGAGACTTAATGTAATTAACAAGAAGACATTTATGTGTACTGATAAGAGAACTGATTTCTCAGATAAATGTTATATTTGCATAAGTTAAAGTTATTCTATTTAAGCTACAACTATATATACAACTCTGTCACAATATATATATATATATATATTGTGACAGAAGCTCTGGGCAAGAGGTAAATGACAGGTACATAAGTCCCAGGTTCCTGTCATTTGTATTTTAAACACCAGGGAGATTGTTTCTGAGGAAAAGCTTCTCATTTGGTTTCTCAGCTTCAGGACTAGCTGGCAACGGGTCCCTTGTGTTTTGTATGGAGAGAGTAGGATGGGCTCCATACCAAAGGCTCAGTCTGGGTCTTTGGCTCTGCAGACTCCCAGCAGAGTAATCAGGAGACACACCTGTGAGGGAGTTATAATAGGCTCCAGCCCTGATCTCTCACTGTCTGGGGAGGAGATCAGGGGCCTCCTGAGAAAAGCTGCAGTTTATGCTGTGAGTTCCACTTGTTTGATTTAAAGTGGGGGACATTAGACCCCTCATTCTAGAGAGTGTACTACACTGTGTTAGCTAGCAGCCAGACGGGCTGTTTTGTTTTGTTATGTGTTGCAAGTTGGTGAATAAAACTAGCTGAGGTTATTAACCTGAAACGTTGGACTTATGTGATTTCTCTGGCTGAAGTGCAACCGTCCACCCCAGAGGACAGCGACCCAGATACAATTTTACTACAATATATATATAGAGTACAGTACAAAAGTTGTATGCAGGTGTTGAAAAAATGCTGCAAAGTAATAATGCTTTCAAAAATAGAAATGTTAATGGCTTATTTTTTATCAATTAACAAAATGCAAAGTGAATGATCAGAAAAAAAACTGAAATCAAATCAATAATTGGTGTGACCACCCTTTGGCTTCAAAACAGCTTCAATGCATCAATTCCCCTAGGTATACTTGCACACAGTTTTTGAAGGAACTTGACAGGGAGGTTGTTCCAAACACTTCTGTGGATGTAGGCCTACTCAAATCTTTCTGTCTCTACATGCAACCCCAGACAGACTAGATGATATTGAGATCAGGGTTCTGTGGGGACCAGATCATCACTTTAGGACTTCTTGTTCTTTACGCGGAAGACAGTTCTTAATGACATTGGCTGTATGTTTGGTTGTCTTGCTGCAGAATAATCAGATGCCTCCCTGATGGTATTACATGATGAATAAGTACCTGCCTGAATTTCTCAGCATTGAGGACACCATTAATCCTGACCAAATCCTGACCAAATACCCAACTCCATTTGCTAAAATGCAGCCCCAAACTTGTACCTCCACTTGTACCTCCACCATGCTTCACTGTTGCCTGCAGACACTCATTATTGTACCGCTCTCCAGCCCTTCAGCTCCAAAATGAAAAAAAAAAACAGTGGGACCCAGGTACACCCATCTACTGTTCAGAGACGTCTGGCCAAATGTGGTCTACATGGAAGATTTGCGGCCAAAAATCCAACCTTCTATGTAGAAACAAGGCCAGTCGACTCAATGATGCATGAAAACATAAAAACTGGGGTGCAGAAAAATGGCAGCAAGTGCTCTGAAGTGATGAGTCAAAATTTGCAACATTTGGCTATAACAGAAGGCAGATTTCTTGTCTGTTCATTCACTTTGCTTCTTATTAATTGCTAAAAATGAACTATTAACACTTCCATTTTTGAAAGCATTCTCACTGAGCAGCCTTTTTTCCATACCTACCTAAAACTTTTGCACAGTATTGCATATATATATATATATATATATATATATATATATACACATGTAATTCATGAGGAAGTGGACTTTGCCCTGTATTTTGCATGTTCAATCTATGCTGGTGTGTGTACTCTTCCTTCTGTGCACCTGATTCCTACATAAATGTGACTCTAGTCATTCTCACTCTAGAGAAGCTTTTACATCCCGATTTCTTCCCAACATGACATGGTGTTAGAAGTAGTGGTATGTAGACGCCTAGAGAAGTAGAGCCAGATTGTTCCTGATGTGACCCCTGCACCACAAAAGAAATGAGGGACTTGTTGAAATCCCTATTTAGGGTTTTTCATCTAGTGACTGACCTGTGATTTCCACTTACTGGCAAAGCTAATGTATATGACCTTTATTTTTACTTATTGTCCAGATTCATGTTGAGGACAAATTTATGAATTCTAATACTTTACTCTTAATTTATATTTCTGATAGTAATTATTGGTATTTTTTTAGTCCGTTATAAATACTATTGTTATACAGGCAATGTAGTACTATGAAGAAATAGATGGTAACGGAAAGTTTATGTGAGTGACGGAAAGTTTATGTGAGGTCCTGAGTGAAAGAAGTGATCTTACTGTACTGGTCTGGTAGTTAAACTGGAGAAACTCAGTGGAAGTCTGTGAGCCTCAGGGAGGAGTGTATTTACCCCTCTTAAAAATATTTTTTCTTTGTATGCATGCTGTCTCTAGACCATGAGGCTGTGTGAATTAAGGGCATTGAAATTTTATATCGATGCCCTGAAGTCCTGGGGTTAAATTTATCATGTTGTGGGTTTGAAAAAGTGGAGATGTTGCCTATAATAACCAATCAGATTCTAGTTATCATTTATTTAGTATCCTCGGCTCCACTGCTAGACTCTATTGGCTATCCAAGAAATTCTGGATCCTCATTTATGGAATGCTGATTCTCAGTCCATTTAAAACTAGGGGTCAAAGAAAAGCATCAAATAGACAATGTATTGCTACACTAAGACAAGTTTCCAAAAGAACAAGTATGGTCATAAATTGTGCATGTTTCCAGGACTCCTATAAACCTTAGGATTCTGGTAAAGGATCTCCGTGATATTACAGCCTCCATACATTTTGGGAAGAGTTACCATGATAACTTGTAATAATGTGAACTGGAATGATAACTTACCCTGAAGGGAAGAATACTCAGGGAAAGTAGAATAAGATTGGATGACAAGGAGTGATGGCCTAATACAGCACCCATATATGATCAGTTATCTAACCATAGATGAAATCTTTTGAATGGTATTCCAGATGTGTGTTCTAGGAAAACTGATTTGTATAAAATCCATAGCTGTAAACAAAACTACATGAAATTTACTATAGATAGTCTTGAACAGACAGCAGGTATTCAGAATACTGAATTGTTAGTAATACGATGGCAGGAAGAATTAGGTTGTGTTGCAGTAAAATATGGTTTGTTGAGACTCTGTACCAGACAGGGAATAACGGCAGAGTCACAGTACTGAACTGGCAACAATGTCAGAATAATAGCTGAAGCACAACATACACAATGATGATTGAAAAGGAAATGCCTTGGCTAGCTCCCCCAACAAACCTGCCGCTCTGCCTCATACCACACCAGGTAATCCACAAGTGCTTTTACTGGAACAACCATTCTCTAGTCCTGTTACATTAAATGAACTTGTTAGACTCCAAGACTGAAGCATGTGAGTCTAAAAGGCTATAAGGAGGTATTAAGGTTGTATGTTATTTATACTCGGATCACTTGTGGCACACACCTGATGGCTGGTTGGTGGTACCAATGGTTCACTCATACTTGCACTCATGAGCATGAGATTCACCATTAACAAACTGACTGGACTTGAAAATATTGAAATATTAATGGAAATACAAAAGTGATTACCATTTTAACCCCCGGGACTTCTATCCAGCCTTGACTTACAGTTAACTGATTAATTCTTTCTGAAATATTGAATAACCCAAATCAGATGCAAGTTTCCATTCACAGGTCCAATCTGCATTGCCTAAAGAACAGTGCAATAGTGTAATTCAATTCAGCCATGTGACTAGGTATATGTGAAGGTGCATTAGAGGAATTCCTCCTTGGAATCCAGGTGGAAAGGACTATATTGCCTAATGCTGATAACTCATATAGCTGTCAATAACCAATGGTTGAATACCTAGATCCACGCATCACAGCTACACTTCACTAAGACAAGAGCCCTGTGCCTGTGCTTAGCTGACTCTATGACAAAGATCCCAATGAAAAATTTCATGTCTAAAACTCTATCTCTATATGAGAGAGAGGCATTTTCTTTGGATACACTTGTAAAAATAAAGAGACAGTGTTTTGTGTGTGGTAGGCCGCACATTTCACAGGAAACACAATAATATACTTACTCTACCTCCACGCAAGCTGCTGAAGCCTTTGTTACCTACAAGACTTAAAGGATTTCCCACAATGCATCAAGAGAATTTGCCACACAATGAACTTGCTTTTAAATGTTTGCCCCCATGGGTTTTGTAACCTATTAAAAATGTTGTCTCCTTCCCATTCCTAGCATGAATATTCCAAAAAGCTTAGTAAAGCTAGCTATAGTATATGTATTCACATGCCTTTTAATTGTATTTACTTGAACAGTCTTTTGTCAGTGCTCTTCAAGGGAAAGCAAACTGACAGTTTTCAGTAAGATGTGAGAAACAGCAGGTTGGCTGTAAAAGTGATCATGGACTACAGCCAAAGGTTTTAACAAAACTCTTTATCTACAAATACTCACATTAATTTCAGTCTTAATTCACTTTGTAAACATTGGAGCCCTCCCAGTGGCAAATAATCAATAAAATATCTCTATAAAATAAATGCTAAAATTTAAGCCTGCAAGGCCATAAGCTGATTTGTATGCTTCTGTGACAGTATGGGTTAATGCAGAGCTGGATTACGGGGCAGGGCACAAGGGACACATTCCTCGGGCCCCCCTCTCTCATGGAACCAAGGGTGCACCATACGGCAGCGCCTGTCGGGAACAGGTGCCAGCGGCTTTGTAAAGGCAGCAGCTACTACTGTCCTAACAGCCCCGGTGGTAACTGGTTCCGACCGCGACTGTATGAGGAGGCTGCAGACTTCCTTAAGTATTGCAGTGTTATTACTTCATGTCTGTGACACTTAAGGGAGTCGAGATCCTTTCTGCATACAGCACAGGGACAGAAGAGAGGAAAGAAGATACAACTTACCTAGTCCAGCTTGAAGAGATAAAATTGCACTCCTTTTTCTAGTCCAGTGCTCCTTTACCTGGTGTCCTTTTTGCAAATAAAGATCTATTATGTGCAGATAATGGTACAATGTAGTATTATATATTGCAAATAAATTTTGCATCTAGCCTTTAGCTTCCTCAGTGTGAATAGTATTTGACCAAAGGGTTAACTATAGCCACAACAGTTCATGTGGCTGCCATGCGACCAAGCAGTACAGGGCGCCCTGTTCCAGAAGAGACAAGTAATGAATTTGCATGGTCACTTTAATGAAAGAAAAATAATGAGGGTAAAATGACTGTATATGTTATTCAAAATAAAAAAATTTTGCAAGATTGCTACAAATGCAATTATCACTCTTCCGTATTGGACACTGACTGGGGATGTAGCAGCCATCATGGTGGGTATGGCTTTATGATGGTGCTTAGAGGGCCCCACCACAATTGTGATATGAGGCCCAAACATTTGTAAGTATACCCTGAGTTTGGTTGCTGTCTGTCTTCCCTCTAGATTTTTTTTCCAATTTCTTCTGGCTTTCTGACCAAGAGAGACGACAGTGTTTCTCTATATCAAGTCATATTTAACACTAAATATTGAGGTTTTATTGTATTTTTTAAAGGTTGCTTACAATACATTTAAACACAATGTGGTGTTCTTTAATTATACCTATATGTATTTTCCTATTGATTATAAGATGGTGATGTCACTTTCGATTTAAAAAAAAGTGTAAAATTATTTATATTTTAGTTATTTTTTCATATGCCTTTTGATGGGCTAGTCACTGTATCCCCTAAGTTATACAGCGTATGCATGCTTCCATCAGTTGAATGAAACCTAGTAGGCTAGTGTTGTGTGTGGGTGCATGCAAGTCTAGGTTGCTTGCTGCTGGCTGATCCAGGCCTATTGTTGTACTGTCTATTTTATTACTCCAGTCTTGTGGTTTAATGGAAGTTCCATAGTTATATAGGTTTATTTCTGAATAAAAATTGGGAGCCAAGGTCTTCAATTGTAGGTCCAATTTGTTCCTAGTCACTTTGTATAAGAACCTCTACATTTAACCTCTACAACTTGGTGCTTGCTGCATGACAATTCCCAAAAAACTATTTTGAAATTTTTTTAAGTGTTTGATCAAGTTTTGTGAGTGCCTATTCCTCTGTATGCGGTTTAGGTGTTCCAGGATCCTTGTTTTTGAGTGATCTTGCTGTTCTTCATATGTATGGTAGTCAACATTTGTTGTGTTGTGGGTGGTGGTGATTTTTTTGATTGTGACATCTCGTGCTGTGGTTGACTTAATAGATTTAATCTTTGTTATTATGTTGGTATTGCACTTGGAGCAAATGTACTATTTGTTTGTTTTAATTTTCCTGGTTCCCTAGATGTTTATAGTGTTCAAGAAGATTGGTACAGGCTTTCTTTTTTTTGCCCCTTGCTTTTGTATGGATGATGCTTGGTTTTTCAGATAGAAGTTCTCCTATATGTTCTTCACTGTTTAGAATATTTCTGTGTCATTCAATTACTTTCTTTATTTGTATTGTGTGATAAACCATACCATGTATTCCATTTCTCTGTACCACATGTTTTTGTGCTTTGCTATTAGAAGTAGGTCTCAATAAGTATAGTCTACTCTTTATTGGGGTTCCAGTCAATGTCTTGGGTTTGTAACCCCTTTCTTTGAAACACAGGACAATCTCTTCTACATGTCCTCTGTATGTTGTTTCAATACAGTTGCTCTTAATCCTTCCATGCATCTTTTTGCCAATTGTTTCTAAGCTTGTAATTATTACTGCTCGTTGATTTATGGTATGTTTTTGAATGTATTTTGAGGTCGCAAGTGTGCGGAGAAAGGTCAAAGAAGTTGAGAGGTCATGATTTTGTGTAAGGAATAAGCACTAACCATGGATAATATTTTATTTGTGGAGCAGGAAACCACCAATGATTACAAATAGACTGGTCAGGAGGCTGCTATTGACGATATATACTTCTTGCAATTTGGCATGTTAATGAGTAACATTTCTGAAACTGATTTTGGCACCTTATTTCTCCTGTAAGTAGGGCTATCAAGGAAGTAAGATTATCAAGAGTACTACTGTTAACAGTGACTACTAAAATATAATTGTAGACATTTCTGCCACTGCCACTGTGACCCTACAGAGCAGAATGACATTTGAATTTATGCTGGCCAGTAAAGGGAGAGTATATGGCCCAAATCAGTGGATCTTAATCAGTTGTGTGTGGAGCCCTGGGGTGCAAATCAACAGTTCTGGGGGTGTGAATCTTCAAACTAGCTTTATAACAGAACATTTTTAATATATAGATTTGTAGATAATATATGAAATTAATTAAAACAATGTCCGAAAAGATTGGTGTAAACATCTACCAATTTGAGATGGGATTTCCATCCTGTATGCATATAATAACGACCTAAATGTGAATGATGACGTGTATAGTTATTTCTAAAAGAGAGCCCCGCTTCAAGAATATTATTAATAAGCAATAATAAAATAGTCACCGCTATGAGTCTATGTTTAAATTTGATGTTGAAGTGTAATTAACATGTATGTACAACTATTTTGCAATAGATGTATGTTTAGCTGATATATAAATCTGAACATATTTTTAAGTGGGTGCAAAAAACTTATTTGGGGAATTAAAAGGATGCCAGCCACCAAAAGGGTAAGAGCTTCTACCTTAAATGGAAAGGAATCATGTGTCTGTATTCCTGATAATTCACAGGCAGTATTCGATAATACTGAACACATTAGAATGGAAGTAAAAAAATTGCATCAAGATCAATCATGCTTTGTTTGGTTGTTTATGAGCTCTGGGGTCACAAATATTTATGGCATCTTGATATTTGTGCTTCTTTTCTCATATATTTACTTGTCATGATTTTCCTGTTTTTGAAGTGCTCTATTACTTATAAATGTAGTAAAATGTGTAGTACAGCAATTGAAAATGCTGTACTTAATTTTAAGCAAAGAAAGCAAGTTGAAACTATATAGTTTGATATAAAGAGTAATTAAAAAATACAGTGACATATAGTTTAGTTTTACATTGAAAGACTCAAAAAATGGGAATGTGGAAGTAGGTCTTAATAGCCAGTGGGATTAGAACATTAGTACTTATAATTGTAAAAATATATGTCTGCTAAGAATTATACTTATTAAGATATTTTAAGTATAGACAATCCTGAATAGGGATATTATATATTACTGTTCTCAGCTAAATGTTATTGGGTACTTTGCATGTGCCATAAAGTTATTTTCTTTTGTTTCAGGCTATAAAGATATCTGTAATAAATAAAGATGGGAAGAGTGTCCTATAGTGAATCTACAATGGTTCTCACTTGTGTGAACCTAGATAAACATGACTCTGGTCATTCTCACTTTTTAGAAGCCTCTAAATTTTTATTTTATTCATACTCTTCACCAGTTGTAAGCAAGTACAAGCTGTTCTACATGTTACGTGCTAGCAATATATTTATGGGGTTGCACAATCTGCATGGCAAATCAAGAAGGGAAACCATAATATTGTTAATAGTCGGATGAGCTATTATTAATTTAAGATAATGGGCACAAATCTAGTCATATATATGGATGGGGGATAAAAGGGATTTAACATGAAAATATTATTATTATTATTATTATTATTATTATTATTATTATTATTAATAATAATAATAATAATAATAATATTTTTTATTTATTTATAAGGTGCCACAGATTCCGTAACCGCCGGATACAAAAGCAAGTAACAAATAGATGAGGTAATACATATAAATAGCACAGATGAGTATGAACAATTCTAATGGGACTCAATCAGAGTGCAGAAGAAGATGTGGCAGGACATACAGGGAAGTCATAAAGTAGACAGACGTAGAGAGGACCCTGCCCGTGAGATCATACATTCTGGAGGATATACCCTAAATAATGACATTTGCTAGGTACACAAATGTAAATATGAGAGTGCGCTTAGCAATATATATATTGTTCTTCAAGGAACTGAACTTGATAATATTTAAAGGGGTTCTGTTTTAGTGACACAACTTTTACCTCACTCAAATGATAAGATTTAATATCGCCTCAAAATGTAAAATTTAGCAGGTGAAAGATAGGCCCCATTGCCCTATGGTTTACAAGCTGTACAATTTATACCAAAAACAAAGGTCAAATAAGAAATATTTTAAGAAAAATGCAAAATAAATTAAAAGAGGTAAGAGACTGGCTGCACTGTTAGGTAAGGCTTTTCTAATAGCTGGCCACGTAATAGTCTTAAAGTATATAGTCAGATATCTATCACCCTCTATTTTATTCTTATTTTAAAGTTATGACTTGACATTGAAATAAAGAGTTTACGGTCAACTACTTCTAACATTTAATAGCAAGTCAAACATTGCTTCTGTCTAAATTAAATAAATATTCTCATATGTGTACATCAGACCAATGCTTGTCTAATTCCCTCCATCTCTTGACATATCCACTTAAACTGGAGTTGTTAATTTCAGCTTACTGTGTTTATTCAAGCATCACATATGCATGTCTAAAATCACAGGTCAAATGGGGAATTGCATTCGGTTTATGTGACAGTAAGCAAGAGCTCCCAAGTAAGAACCAATAATTAGCTTGTTAGCTGCCTGTGGCAACATCTAATTATTTAATTGTCATTTCAGACAGATTAATACATATATTCCTTTTATGATTTGCATAGCAATCAAAATGTTTTATTTTCAATTAATAGTCATTTATTTCTAGGAATTTACAAATGCATAGTACATTGCAGTTACCATTCATAGTTCTGCACCATTCCACATTTTTCCACCAAGGAAAACTGTTGTTTTACGCCAACTCTTGGAACTGGAGAGAAGTAGCATTCCCTGATATTCTGTTATAATTAGTGGTCAAAGTGGAAATTTAGCAGTGACTCATGTGCCAAATATCAGAAAGCTAGAAACATTCTTCCATCTGCCATTACATAAAACATTACAACTCCTGTCACTTTAAATGAGTATCTTGTGCCAACATAGTTTTGTTTATGTGTATCATTGTTTTTTTATTTTGATATTAAACACAGTGCATTTGTAATTGGTTGTTCTGTGTTAATTACTTTATTGTTTACTCTGTACAGATAGGAATTCTTTCATGTACAGTATGGTGGACTTTTTAGATTTTGTTGCCTTTATTGGTAATTTCCTGCTCTTTGTGAATATTTTTAAATCAACTTTTGTTTGGTGAATAAAATCAATTATATTCTGAACTCACACATACCTCTACCTTCCCTTTTCACTACAACTGAATTTGCAACATAGCTATTGTCAGTTTCTTTACTGCTGCACTCTGCAAAACAGATGAACCTTAGTATCAAGTTGAGGTTTAAATGTCCAGTTGGAAATATATGTGTGAATTTCTCTTACAAATATCATCTCTTTTTTATTCATTCTCCCCTAGTAATTTAAAACTGTCATTTTTATTATCCCATGTGAGGGTAGTACATAATAAAATTAACTTTACCTTAAATATACTAGTATTGACACCTTAAATAAGCATAAATTTACAATGAATATTAAAAATAAATAACAAAATGTAATTTATCTTTAGACTTGGATGTAGATATTGTAGCCAATGAAGTCTATATAGGATAATTCAAGTTCACCAAGTGTCTCCGTTCCAAGAAAATAAACATTTTCAAATTACAAATTTCTGGTCCCATCCTGAAAACAACAGGACACGTATGAGCCGTCCGACATGTTCACCACGTGTTGCTAAACATGTCTGTGTTACTGAAGTTTTTAAGTTCTACTAATATTACACATTCTCCCAGAAGAAGCTGCAATTATGCAATTATGCGACAGCAATTATTATTCCCATTTATACATCAGCAACATATTTCACGGTGTTGTACAACGGATGGGCGTGGTAGGATTTTCCGATAGTCATATCCAGGACACTGTTTAGCGCGTTATAAAAAATTAAAAGGCAATGCATGGACCCGTCGTATGATCCTAACGTTAACCCTAATCCTAACCCTAACCCTAGCCCTAACCGTACACCTACCCCTAGATTAGATTACACTGCGCCGTGCATTGCTGCTTTAATGCCGGAAATGTCAGAGTTGTGTTTTGAACTGACATCAATTTCAACTGTTGTCCTTAGGTGTAGTTGCAATTTATTGTAGTCAGGTCAGAAATGTGGTGTCTGCATGATGGTAAGTCAGTATTTCTGCCATGTTGCCCTATTAGCCTTCGATTTTTTTTATGTTGCACTAAACAGTGTCAGGGACTAGTGACTATCACCCCAATAGATATTTTTATTCAACGGCATCAGTCCCTGCCTCAATCAAGTTTACAATATAATATCCCTACCACAGTACACATATGATCAAATCAGGGCAGATTTGGTTAGAAGCCAAATAACCTACCAGTAGAATTTTAGGCTTTGATAGGAGCACCCAGGGGAAAATCACTGAGAAAATGTACAAACACCACACGCCTTGCTTCGGAATGAAACCTAATGCTTCAGTGAGGCCATAAGTCTGATTATGATTGCTAAACCCTAAGCCAACATACCAATACATAGCTTTCATTAAATACAGAAGAATCCAGATCAAAACATTTTATTTAGAAACATTTTTGCATCATAAGATAGATGTTTTCAGAGAATTGTTCATGTTTGCTCCCAGTTTCTAAAGGTATTTATGACACTGGTCAACACTCAATTTATTGGCAATCATAGCATAGTGAGTTTGTGGTGCTGATTCCAAATATGACATTGGTTTGCTAGATCGGCACTAAATTGTGAGATAATTGGTATCCCATTGAAAAACATAAAAATGCAAAAAATGTAACGGTCAGGTCGAGCCTACTTACAAATCATATTGAAATTGTCTCACATCATACAAACGTAAATACATGAAATACATAATGGCATTTTATTCCGTATAATAACAGATAAACATAGTAAGCTGATTCAGATAATTACAAGTTACGCATAGTAAAATGCTATTCTTTTTCTTTTATGCTATTCAATTTTCTTTTATGTGGGTTATGAGGACAATCACGTTGCAGGCTTCAATAGTTAGCCATTATGTGACTGTCCCATCTGCCTTCATACCTTTCCTTCATCACCTTTATATCTTGATGAAACCTCTACCTTTTAGCCTCACTAAAATCACCAAGATTATCCGGACATCTGTGTAAGCAGCTATGGAGAAAGTAAACATGCTCATATTAGTACTCATATTTTTAAGTTTGTGAGCATGTTTTGCACCAGTTCTTCATAATTGTCTGCTTTGTGGTTATCCAAGAAGTTCTTGTCAACTGACACATAACTGCACAAGGCAGAAGCTTCAACACCATCTATAAATTTGGTAAAATTAGAATTCTTGATAAGTTTATGAATTTGAGAGCCATCAAAGAATCCAGCTTTTAGTTTTTCCACACTTAGTCCTGGGAACGATCTACAAATGTTTTTGAAGCAATCGCCATCTTTATCCAAGGCAAATAAAGTTTATTTAATATGATATTGACAAGTGCGCATTGTAGATAAAGCAAGTTTTATCATTAAGTGGTTTTATTCTTCCTTGAAACACTCTATATACAAATTGTCACTACAACCACTTCATATGCAACTTGACTTGTTTGCACTAATTACATGTATATAAATATATTACACAGATGAGAAACAAGAAAGACACAATAGACAATGCGAACCACCCAACTGTCAGTAAACTGACTGTTCCATCGGTGACCAATCACTTATATAGGGAGCCGAAATATTCTAGAATGATCAGGGAGTGAATACCTAGAATATTCCCATATCTCACCTTCTAGAATGTTATGGTAGATTCCCATATGCACTAGAGATGAGCGGGCTCGGATATCTGAAATCCGAGCCCACCCGAACGTTGCCGATCCGAGCCGGATCCGAGACAGATCCGGGTATCCGAGACAGGTCCCGCCAATTGCAAAACTGAAACCGAGGCTCTGAGTCATAATCCCGCTGTCGGATCTCGCGATACTCGTATTCTATAAATTCCCCGCTAGCCGCCACCATCTTCACTCGGGCATTGATCAGGGTAGAGGGAGGTTGTGTTAGGTGGTCCTCTGTCCTGCTATATCTCGTGCTGTGCTGTGCTGTGCTGTGCCCTTCTAAGGGCATTATTTCCCCATTATTCCCAAGTTATAAAAAATGAAAAAAAATAAATAATAATTATAAAAAAAAGAAATTAAAAAAAAATATCCAAAAACAATCCTGCAGTATAAGTCCATTGGTCCTGCAATATTACAAAGTTCACTGATTCTGCAGTATAAGTCCATTGGTACTGCTATATTACAAAGTTCACTGATTCAGCAGTATAAGTCCATTGGTACTGCTATATTACAAAGTTCACTGATTCAGCAGTATAAGTCCAGTTGGACTAAAAACAATATTGTGAGGTGTTCAGAATAGACTGGGAATTCGTGGAAATGATTGTTATTGAATGTTATTGAGGTTAATAATAGCGTAGGAGTGAAAATAAACCAAAAAACTTGATTTTAACACTTTTTATGTTTTTTTCAAAATAAATCCGAATCCAAAACTTTAAATCCGAACCAAAACCTTTCGTCAGGTGTTTTGCGAAACAAATCCGAACCCAAAACCTCAAGCAAATCCGAATCCAATACATAAAATACGAGACACCAAAAGTGTCCGGTGCACATCCCTAATATGCACACATTATTACTAAGTTCCCTATCAATTTAAGGTATCCATTACCTCAAGAACGAGAGCCAATTAAAAAAAATACTTTAATTTTTGATGTCAGCAACCACAAAATACTCTAAATTTGTTCAAATATTCTTAGCAACTAAAAAATAGTTTTTTTTGTTGGGCTATAAAAGATGGAAATTGGTATGTAGGACTAGTTTAAGATATTTAACCTATTCAGTGCTAAAGACAAATGGGACTCATCCTGCACATATACTCCAAAAGTGCTAAGGACAAGTCCCAATCCTCCTCCGCACTGAAGGAGTTCAATAGGGTAAAAAAAAAACTACATTTACTGCTGGTTGGGGCTGTGGGAGAAGGCAGCTGAATGATGATGCAATCACAGGTGCTCAATGATGTCATGGAAGGGGCAGAGTTAGGTCACTGCATTACAGAAAATAATCTGCAGTGCAGTGTGATCACCAGACAATAACACCCTATACTAGAGAAATAAGATGTCCACAGATGGGATGTGTCCTAATGTCCAGATATATGTCCATCCTGGCTTCAATAATCACAGGGGTACTCGCATTTTATGTGGTAGGTTATCTGTTTTTAAGATTGGACTACCCATATTATTCCTGCATTTCATTCACCACTGTGCAAACTAGCAAGAAATAAAAGTAAACAATGCATAATCATTTTCAAGTGTAGATTTTATTATGAAAAAATGCTGATTCTTCCTTATTTGGAATGGTGGATTGATGCCAAGGCAAGAACTACAAAGTATTTCTTGGTGGTGTTTAGAAAACAAAACAATTTGCTTTACTTCACTTACAAATTGAAACGAAAAAACCCTTTTTTGCCCATTTTGGGTAAATTTTCTTTGCCATTACACTATGTATAAACAGAAAAGTGGTATTTTCTGAAAACTCAAAGTCTTATGAACAAAAAGCAAGGTAAAATTTGTATGTATCTGATAAACTCATCTAAGGTCTGTTTTTCACCTTACCAGATAAAAATATATCATCTATATATCTCTTCCGCACTATTAAGTGTTCACAATATGGATCTTCTGCCCATATATGGTCATCTTTTCATTTTGCTACAAAAAGATTAGCATAACTGGGCGCAAATCGTGTGCCCATAGCAGTGCCTTATTACTTGATTATAGAAAATTCCTTCATGCCAGAAATAGTTATGCTCCAGTATAAGTTCAATCCCACTCACAATGAAATTCACCTGGGCTGTTTCTAACGTTGTATTGTTGCAGAGATAAAATATGTATGTTCACATCCTTCTGCGTGTCTAATACATGTGTATAACGATTTGACGTCGCATGTCACACGGTAATATCAATTGCTTCCAATGTTTGTAAAATGGCAGTAGTATCTCGCAAATAACTGCATTTTTGCATCATAATTTTTTGTAGGAAATGATGCAAATATCATGACAAGTTGAACGTGACAGAATGAATACTTGAGACTTTGGGTTGGCCTGGAGGGTTGACTTTATCCTTATGTATTTTTGGAGATAATAGAACACCGGTGTCAGGATACTGAGGCTATCTGCTGAGTTTGATGCTACCCTGTCTGGAGCAGTGGAGTTTAAGTGCCCCTGGTCTTCACCAAGGCCTCTCGCAATGGAGTTTGGATTTAGATGAGAGGAATGAAGTAATCGGATTGTCTGGAAAGCCAACATCAAACTGTGCGGACAGCGTAGTACACAGGAGGGATGCGGTAGACTAGTCAGCCAAGCCGAAGTCAGATGCCAGGAGAATCTTTGCACAGGGAGGATCCAGAGAAGAGTCATCATCATCATCATCGTCATCATCATCACCATTTATTTATATAGCGCCACTAATTCTGCAGCGCTGTACAGAGAACTCATTCACATCAGTCCCTGCCCCATTGGAGCTTACAGTCTAAATTCCCTAACATACATACACACACACACACACACACAGACAGAGAGAGGGAGGTGGTGGTGGTCATTTTTTTTTGATAGCAGCCAATTTACCTACAGGTATATTTTTGGAGTCATGAAATGCTGAGTCAGAAACCGTGGAGTCAAGCAGGAGAAACAGAACCATAAGTGACTGGAGCTAGGGGACCTAATACTCTGGCACCCTAGTGGTTCTAGAGCCTTCTTTATAAAGGGGATGAGAAGGAAATGCCAGGTTGGCAGGGCTGACATCAGCAGCTGCCGCAATGAGCCGAATAGTGTCCCGTTGCCTGGCACAGAAGACAATGCCCTCTATCCGGATCTAGCGCCTCTTGTTGCCTGGCAACCAGACACGACTTCCGGAGGTAGTGTAAGCCAAATCCCTGTGCTGCTGGGAAGTCACAGGGAAGGTGCCTAACAAGCGGAACTCTTGGGTGTTCTGTATAAATATGGGTATATTCTCTTTTGTTTAATATTCCTAGTAATAGTCCTTCTTCCAACAGTTCTTTCAAATATTGTTGATACTTTACTGTGGGATCTTTCATCAATTTTGTATATGTCGACTCATCTGATAACAATCTTATACATCCTGTTAGGTATTGACTTTCATCAAGAATAACTATGCATTCCCATTTATCCACTGGCCTGATAATTATTTCAGTATATCTCTTAAGTTGTTCCAGAGCAATATTTTCTCCTTTTGAAATGTTCTGTTTCGTGTGGATCTTTTCAGACAGATCTTCTAAGTCTTTTTCGACCAGTTTTTGAAATGTTTCTACATAGACGCCCTTCATAAAATGACAATAGAACTTGTTGGGTGGTTTGAGGCTGGTATGTGTATATCTAGTGGCAGTCGGATTTTCTGTCTGGGAGAGGATTTGTTTCATATAGTATTTCTTTAGGCATATTTTCCTCACAAATTCCTGGAGATCCAGATAGATATCAAATTTTGTTGGTGCTGATTGTGGTGCAAACTTCAGGCCTTTTCTCAATAATGACATTTGGTAATCAGTGATGACAGTATTGCTTAAATTGAAGACTCCACTTCCTTTTAGATCATTTTCAGGGCTAGGCAAATTTATGTTTCTTTTGTATTTGCCTTCTCTTGTGCCTCTTGTGTGTTGAGCATTTTCTTTCTTTTTACTTGGGGAGTATCGTTTTTCTTTCTTTTTCTTTCTTTTTATTTGGGGAGTATCGTTATCGTTATCGGTATAGTTAATTTAATGTAAAATTGTGACTTTATCCTACAAACAAAAATGCGTCCATACACTTACTTTTCTGCAGTGGTGTGTATCTTTAAATAAGCACAACTTTAAATCTAGCATATGGATATGTCTGGTGCAAAAATGCCATCATCATCAACTTGGAAACTTGCACCAGGTCTATAGGCATATCTTAACGATATGTGTAAGTGAAAACTAGACACACCACTAAGGGGTGTGGTTGACTTGCGCATCCATGACCCTACCGTACTGAACTTACACGTGAACACCGCTAACCCCGTCTCTCCCAGAGCAAGTATAACATACACGTAAATCAGGCCCTTAGTGTTCCAAAGGTAGTTTAGTAGAAATTGCTCATTTCACTTGTTGAATCTAAGCTTTCAGTTAATTTACGGCAGTGGGATTAGAGGCTCTATCATAACCTCACCTAGTCCATAGTTTTCTAGCAGCTATCCTAACACCACATAAACCAACACACATAGTAAAATGTGTTAGTAGTGAAACAAATAATTCAGTAGTAAATCAGTGACACAAAATACAATGTACACCACTACCTACTAACTAATGACAAGTTGTCAAGAATCTAGGGCAGCACCACTACCCACTCTAGCCCAGACATCTTATTTATTAAGACACTGATATATTTTAGGCTTCCAAGAAATCCCTGTTGCCTATAATGGGCCTTTTTTTTGTTGAAGATCACTTACACTACTCCCTACAGATGAATGATGATACATTTCAACAATGGTTCAGACTACACACTAAGCACTCCGATACTATACAGTGGTAATTAAGTGGATATACAGCAAAGCCCTTTTAAGTTCCTAATGCCACAGAGCTATCCCTCATGTTAGAAGCCTGCTAACATCATGGCAGTGAGTCTTCTGTTGATTATTTGAAAGCTGCTCCAAAGAGAAAGATAACCCTATCAGTGCCAGGCCGTATAGCATAGGAGTCCACTTTCTTTATTCTATTGGCTGGCTTCATGATGATGCTCTGTATCACATAACTGTTATGTAAATTGTGGTTTGCATCAAGTGAAACTGTCAAACAGTTAACAAGCAAGATCTGTACCTGAGCCCTGTGGCTAGCCGAAACACTTCCAAGGTAAACTGGGATAAAGGCACCTCGTCACATATGTAACATTATCTCTGGTCTGCCATACAAAGATCTTGCTTGTCTAATAGAAACACTCTCATTAGCATTCAAGGATGCAAAAGTACAGTGTTAACAGGAGTTAATGCAAGACAATGCAACCAATGCAAGCAAATATCTATTCAGCACGATGTGCAAGATACAGCACCTCTACAAAATGATTATAAAACTCAATCGTCCTTGATTCTAAAACTACTCGTCAGGCACATCTTCATGCTGGCAGCTCTCAGACACATTACCATTTTCAGGCTTTAGCAAATTATTTACGCTGGCTGGTCAAATTAATTTTATCAGTGTATATCATCCTTACACTCTCTGGAAACTTTTCATAGCATGACAAAAATTAATAACTAGAACTAAGAGCAAAGATTTAAAGGGTTTCACTAAATAGTTGACTTGATATTTCTATCTGTTTATTTTGAATGCTTTCCTATACAAGAAGAATCTACTACACCTATAATGATCTTTTTTTACCACTTATATTGTCAGTTTATTTTACATTTCAGTTGTGTTTCTGTTTACTTACATATTTATAGGATTTAAATGAAAATCATATGAAGCCTGATAATCTAGGGGGAATTGTAAACAGTAAGAGTCATTTAGAAATTGCAAAATATATGGGTGATGCCCTCTATCCCTGAGGGTGTACCGCTGCGTGGGTAGGTACCAAGCAGATGAAGAAATCAATGCTTTTATTTAGTACTACTCACAACTCATTAATAACCAATAAACTGGCTAGCATAAAAAAAACACAGGGAAAATACAGTGGGCAAACACACAAACTTTCACAGACAAGTGTTGATAAATATATAAAGACATATCATACATACACTAAGTCAGTGATGGACAAAAGGTGACCCTTACCTGCAGCCCCCAGCTCCTTCTTGCTTTGTTGTCTTATTTGTTTGTTATAGCTTGTTACACTTGTTTAAAATGTTTATTATGTTATTACAGATAGATGTATTTTTCTTTGACTAAATGTGATGTTTTAACTTATTACTGACATTAAGAGTAAAGTGCTGCCCTTTTGGAGGTTAAAGGCCTGCATATATGGCCCCGATGTATCGGTCTGCCCATCACTGCACTAAAACTATGGGGATGATATAGGTAACATTTGGGGAATATCTGGGGGGCATAAGAGCTAAAATTAATAGTGGGTACATCTTTGGCCTTTGTGCACACTGAGAAATAGGGCATTAGGTGGGCTTGTATTTCATTATTGTTTCCTGTGTAGCCCATTTTGTCACATTCCTCCACCTTATAGTCCCTGCTCCCTTTGGGTAGCCCACAGAGTAGGGGTTTTCCATGATTTAATGATGTTCAATGCTGGCTTGTAATCCTCCTGCCATGAATGACCTGGTACTGTCCATGGAAGGACACCTCCCCTGTCATTGGTTATGCAAGTTCATGGATCCTTTGCCTGATCAAACAGCCAGCTGGCCACCAAGTAGGATGTAGATGCATCTGATCTGACAGCCATTTTAGGTGGCTCGTGTCTTGCAGTTGATTACCCTGTATCCGGGAGCTTCACAAACTGGTGAACAGTCCCTTGAGGTCACTACTACCAGTATTCCATAAGGTTGGACACAGCAGTCAACAGGCCAAGAGCATTAGTTATTTGGTTGCCATGTGTTAAAAAAATGTTGCAGTCAAGCCCCTGGACTAAGTTCTATGGGTCACCCCCCCCCCCCCTCTCCTCGTATTCTAAGGCCCTTAGTTTTCCATCAGTTACTCAGACTGTCAGTTCGTTTGTCAGGATTCCCAATATGGAAACCACTGAGAGAATGTAAGTGGAATGAAGTGGTTTATTATTACACAGGTTACAGAGGTTAGGGATGAGAAGGCATCAAATACAAGTCAGCAGAGTATGGCAGTTATAGCAAGGGTTACTCAGGAAGCCACAGATGAAGAGGAATATCAATGGTAAAACATCAGCCAGGAGATTGGATCAGACACAGATGTGTAACAGCTGCAGACACAGTGGGCCTGAGTCATTAAGGAAAGCAAAGCATAAAAAAGGAATAACATTTGCACCTGGGCAAAACCTTGTTGCATTGGAGGGGGCGGTAAATTTAAAATGTGGGGACAGATTTATAGTTGGGGCAGGGCATGTCCTAGATCAACTTTAAATTTCAATGTAATAATAACGCTAGCAAGTATTTGTGTGCTAGATGAAAAAACAGCCAGTATTTAACTTATGTGCAAAATAATAAACTTATTTGCACCCCTTGCATTATAACATGGTTTGTCCAGAAAACATTTACACCTTTTTTGCCCTAATGACTCAGGCCCAGTATCTGTAGATGCTGGATTGCTTATGGTGCACTAGAATGCAGACACAGGAGCAGGATAAGCCACATAGTATAGATAATGGATTGCTAGTGGTGTCATGGAATGCAGACACAGTAAAGCAGGAGGGTCAAACAAGCCAGGGGACAAAGTCACATGGTCCACTACGATACAAGGGAGAAGGCAGAAGAGAAATTACAACAAAGTCGGGGCTGGGTCATAAGATGAGGAGCAAAACAAGAGCCAAGTAGAGGTCAAATCCAGAAAATCAATCAGGATTAATACACAGGAAAACCAGCAGCATTAAAGACAACAGGTGAACTGGCAAAGGGTGCTGGGACAGGCAGGCTTTTATAGGCCAAGGATAGGTTCTAAGATCCCATAGACTGTAGTCAAGATACTGTTTTGGGGCCCACCTCCTCCAATTAGTCCATACCACTCTAATTATCCTACTTACTCTCTTTACTTGTACATATTGATCACTATTCACACTCACTCTGACATCACACACCTGATAACCTCTGAGCACTATACATAGATCACACCAATATCATATACCTAGTACACTGACATAATTCTGCCCACCTGCTTTTCTCTCACATGCCCCTCTGTCCATAAGCATTTATCTCACATACCCCCTGCCCACCATCTTTTCTCACATATATCCCTCTGTCTATAAGCTTTTTACTCACATGACCCTCTGTCCACAAGCTTTTCCCTCACATGTCCCCTGCTGCCCACCAGCCTTTCACTCACATGCCACTCCCTGTCCACCAGCTTTTCTCACATATGCCCCTCTACCCTCAAGTATTGAGGGCAGAGGGGCATGTGTGAGAAAAGCTGGTGGACAGGGCATGTGTTGAGTTCCTCCAATCAGGGGTCAACGCATGCCCCTCTGAACCCTGGTGCTCAGCCATACGTGAAGCTAAGTCACCAGAGTGACAAAGCAGCAGGAAGGACATTCCATAGCCACCAGACTAGTGCTGTATTGCACAACTATTAACATTCAGACACCGGCCTGGCGGCACAATCATTAAGACTCAAATGAACCCCCCATACGGCATCAGAGACCCATTCAGTTCATTATAAATGAAGAATAATAATGAATTTAAATGACAAATAATCTGGCCCTGATTACACCATTTCCCAGGAAGCTAACCTTTGACTGCAAAGTGGTAGTGAAATGTGATTGTGTAGAAGTTCTTGGGGACTGTCAGAGATCCATCTGCCTCAGCCTAAATTGATACCTTAGCATTTGTCTGCCTCAATCTCCAGGGTTTCACAGGCCAGACTAGGCATGGGTGGCAAAAATTTGTCTGTTATACTGGGAAACTTTTATTCTAACCTATACTGTTGACTCTCTGCATTCAGGGCATCCTCTCCTTCTTCTGAATAAGCTATATATACTGTGGGGCAGTGCTAGGCTTAGGAGGCATGGTACAGCTATTTAGTCTACACCTGAAGGAACCTGGCTGGGTGTCCTGTACACTGAATTCCTAGCAGTGTTTTTTTTTCTTTAAAGATAGCTCATTCTTGCTTTTAGGAAGAGCTTCATACCAACACTAAGTAAAGCTTCAACCTCCTGCCTTCTAACTACAGCTCCTAGACCCATTTTGTATTGAACATTACAGCCTTGGGGGCAAAATGTATCAAGCTGCCAGTTTCTGGCGGGTTTAGAAAGTGGAGATGTTTCCTATAGCAACCAATCAAATTTGAACTGTTATTTTTCAGAATATACTAATTAATTGATAACTAGAATCTGATTGGTTGCTATAGGCAACTTCTCCACTATGCAAAACCGTCAGAAACTCAAAGCTTGATACATTTACCCCTTGGAGTTTCTTTTTACTTTAGCCTCTGGCAGATTCACGTGAAGTGATTCAGTCTATCAATGACAGATTCTCAATAACACTTCTACTTTCTGAGACCGAGCTGAGCAGTCCTTTAAAAGCAAGAACATGTAATTCTGGTGGAGGCTACACAAGAGAGAACAATATTGATGCTGTAGGCCTAAGCTCTGCAGTGTGCCATCCACTAAAGATCCACCCTTTCAGCCAGTCAACCCAATGTATACTATCCAACTTCCCACTCAGCTAATCCTACTTATATGTGAGCCACCCTGCCTCCTGATGTATATAAATCCATGCAGACTCACTAATATATCTACAGCTTGAGCCACCCCGATGTATATAGACATACCCAGGGTCGCCGAGAGGGGGGGGGGGCGGGTACATTTCACCCGGGCCCGGGCCCTCGCTTGCTTATCTTTAATCTTTAATTTTTTTACATTTTTTTATATTTGTTGATTCTTCTTTTTTTTTTCTTTTTTTTGCCGCGGTGGGGGGGGGGGGGGGGGGCAACGTTGGTGGGGGGAGCTGGAAAGAAGAAAAAAAATCAAGTCACGCCCGCCAGTCAGTGAGTAGCGCCAGACAAGACCAGAAGAAAGAAGAGGAGATAGAAGAAAGAAGAGAAGAAAAGAAGGATAAAAGCTGACAAAAGGTAAGTAAAGAAATGGAGAGGGAAGGGGAGGAAAACAGAAAGGGACAGTGCTATAAAGAAGAGGGAGTAAAAAAAGGGGAGAGAGGCTGAGAGTAAAAAAAAAAAAAGGGGAGAGAGGCACTAATTAAAAAAAAAGGGAGAGAAGCACTAATTAAAAAAAAAAGGGAGAGAGAAGCACTAATTGAAAAAAAAAGGAGACAGAAGCACTAATTAAAAAAAGGGGAGAGAAGCACTAATTAAAAAAAAGGAGAGAGAAGCACTAATTAAAAAAAGGGAGAGAAGCACTAACTAAAAAAAAAGGAGAGAGAATCACTAATTAAAAAAAAGGAGAGAAAACCACTAATTAAAAAAAAGGGGAGAGAAGTACTGATTAAAAAAAAAGGGGAGAGGCACAGAGTGAAAAAGAAGGTGGGAAAGCAGCATGGAGGGCGCAGTGTGAGCATAAGGGGGCACAGTGTAGTTGTGAAGAAGGGGCACAGTATTGTGTGTGTAATGGCACAGAGGGCTTGTTGCAATGTAGTGTGTGTGAGGTAGGTGGTGGCTAATTAATGGGCGCTATTTTGTTTGTAGGGTGATGGTGGGGCAATTTAATAGTGGGGACTTTTAATTTAAGATGGGGTGGTTTGGGGGCTATTGAATATGGGGGTGAGTTTAGGGAGAATGAGGTCTATTTATTAAATGTGACTATGAGTTATTTAATGGCAGTGAGGATTGCGGGAAATAGGTATTGCTGTTTGCAGGAAGGGAATAGGTTTATTTATTAAATGTGAAAACTATTATTTTAATGTTGGGGCTGGAGGAAGGCCTAATTATTAATCGTGGGTGCTATTGATTTAACGCCGGGGTTGGCTGTAATTTTCCTAAATGTAGCCATTTTTTTTTCAAATATGACCTTCAACATTCCAGGATCCGGACAAACCGCAACTAAAGAAAGACACAGTTGGAGAAAGCCACAGGTGGAGAAAGTGAGAAGAACAGGTAGGAGAGAGCAGCACAGTGTGTGAAATGTTGTGATTCTAGTAGGGACAATACCAATTTTTGGTGAATGTTGTGCCCAATGTAAGGTGCAGGCCAAGACTGAACTCTCTGTGTACACACTGCATTGTTTCTATACTACACTGTGGTGCTAGATGTCCTGAAAGTCAGGAGTGCTTGGACATATGTGACGCTCCGGTGAATTGAGAGCCTAGTGATTTTGATGTTAGCCACACCCCAATGGTGCATTTGCCACGCCCCCAAATTCATGACCACACCCCCAAACAATTTTTTTGCATGCTCGACTATAAGGGGGACACCATGAATTTGTTGTACCGGGGCCCTGAATTCCTCTTGGCAGCCCTGGACATACCATACCACACTGCATGTCCTATATTATTGTGTCTGGACTGAGAATTGATTAATACCCTTCATGGAAAAGCTGTGTGCATTTGATCAGAAAAAGGTTAGGCCATTAGGTGGTGCTTAAGACTGAGAAGATGTTGTGCCTACTGGATCATTGTAAACTGGATTTGTAAATCTGGCCTTGATTAGGCATATTACAGCAGATATTTCACATTTAGCATGTAATGCCCCAATCCCAGCTCCACCCATCAAAAGATTTTGAGACCCAGCAGCTGCTACCTTCTTGACTCACTAAAGAAGGCACCTATCCATAAAAATGGGCGGAGTAATGCAAAAATAAGTGCACAATGTTACAAAATTATAACCAAAAAACAATTTAAGCTGTGTGGGTTATTTTTGAAGTGCATCCCCTGGTTTTGCACTAGTGCACGTGGATAGTGTGCTCAGTGTACTACAAGGAGCATGCTTATTCCCCATTCCCACATCAAGCTTCCTGCCACTTTATTACCAACCCACTCATTAAAATAAATGTTTTTCTCCTATAATTATGCTCTAGTCATCACATTTATGGCTTAATTGAAATTGGTGCTATCTTCATTACAGGTGTCAAATTTGTGGGTGTGAAGCTTTTTATTACATTGCTCAGAGTGCATCTTGAAATGTACTTCTTCACTGAATGGGAAGGTGGAGGTGCCAAATGGGTTCTGCTAAAAGTTTAAGACAAGACCCGAATACCATCAATTCTGAGCGGATGCAAAATTTGTCCTTGTGTGTAGTTGAAAAGGCTTATGCACCCCTTCACACAGCCAAAAAAAATCCCCTCTTAATTTCTCCACACCCTCCTCATTATAAAAAAAAAGTTAATAGCAAACATAAAATAATTTTTATGCTGTCCCTAAACTATACTGCCCTATGCACGCACCTAATTCACCTATATAATAAATATAGCTGTGAATCTATAGTATTTTATTACTTCACAGTTGAAATGAAGTGAATGATATTATAAATTGTCCATGACTACTGAAGCTAATGACTCTGACAGTCTGCCATTATGTAACTGTGCATGCACAATAAACTCCGTTGTTGCAGATTCTGCAGGATCATTTTCTCAGACATATGTAAGCTGACAGGCTGATGGCCTGCCTCTGGTTTGTTATTTTGGTTTGCCTACATGAAGCAGTAATGTCATACATTTTGTGTATCCTTTCAGCATAAGTAATAACTGCCTCGCAACCATCTGTCACAAAAAATGGAAATTGTCCTCATTTGGTGTGACACAGTCTTCAAGACCTGATGTTTATTAACATAACTGCATATGATAACATCTCATGCAAATTTTATTGAAATTCTTTATATGAAGTGTGGACAGTTTTACAAATAGTTCAAGCACAATTATTACACAGGTCCCAAGAGTCATTAATGAGATTTCACCAAGTCCCCGGCAACTATCATATTCTTCAGTATGTACATGTACGTGCAGAAAAAAGGTATTAATGTGAACACAATCATATAGAGACAACTATGATGTTGTATCTATATTATATCTTGAAAATATTCTTTATTTATATTACTGTAAATATTTAAAGTTTAATAAAATATATAGCTAGTATCCAAAATGGATGTTTTCCTCTGTATAATAATATATGGACATTATAATGAAATTAGGAGATCACAGATGATAAACAATTAACTTAATTTATACTTCGACATAGGAATACCCTTTTAGGGTTTAGAAAAAAGAGCCAATCACATTTGTTCTCAACGTAATATCCAGCTACCAATTTGTCTTCAGTTTAACTTATATTCTGCTTTTTTTTTCTTTAAATGTATTTGTGTTTACGTTCTGTCAAATTACCTTGACAGATATGCTTGTGAAAAGCAAAGTATTTACACTGAATAAAAACAAGTAACATTTAATTGGTCAGCACTCAACAAATGTTCAACTAGTAAGTTTAGTTAATGAATGTTTTTATTATTTTTTTTTATTTAAAACCTGATACATGGGAAAGGGTTTCTAACAATACCTACCATGTACCAACAAACTCCTGGGAACCTGGTTCTTATATATCTGAACACAAATCAAAGTCAAAGGAAATTCTATTAGATGGCTATTTTTATTAATTAATTTAAGCCCGAAAGAAGTGGATCATTTTGTATTTACTTTCTTTGTTATGATTTTTCTCACCAATATGAAAATTCTAAATATCCAACAGACACCATGCAAAGAGCTACCCAGTCAAGTGGAAAAACACATACTGTAATGGTGTCTTTTTTAGCTATCGATGGAGACAGTAGCTCTTCCTACTTGTGTTCATTTGTAACATTTTAACGTTAATAAATAGTCTTCACCATGTTAATGTGCATTGATAATTTGTAGTTTGGGATTACAACATTGAAGCAGTGGGAGCCTACAAGGGGAGGCTGGGAGAATACAAGGATTGGTGTACTGTATTCACCTGCTAGCTGTTATGATTCCTAGTGAATTCAGGAAGCGGCAACAGAAGTATAAAAAACAAGTGTCTTTATTTAGGCAAAATGTGTGAAGAAGTATTCAGTTCATGGTATATGCAGATTTCAGGTAGTAGAATAAACAGGCATACTCCAATACACAAATATGACCAGCTGTGAGGAATGGCAGGAATAGTCCACAGAAACAACAGGTTCAAAGCAATGACAAATACAGTTTAAATGCAGGAACAAATAGATTGAGTTACCCAATTGCCAGGAGGCACAAGGCTCCAGACCAAGGAGGCAGGGATCAGGATTCCAGATTGCCAGAGACACGAGGCAGTCCAGGGAAGCAGACAGACTAGCTGAGTCCAGTGACCAGGTAGAGGTCACTGGACTCAGGGTCACAAGCGAACAAGCATAATCCGGTAATCAGGCAGAGGTCAGGGCAACAGGCAAACAAGCAGGGTTCGGTAATCAAGCAGATGTTCACAACGAGAGTTCAGACAGCAATAAAGCAAACTGGAAAAGGGTATAAACAGGCGACAAGCAGCAGCCAGTTACAAACGATGAACTGCACAGAAGACAGATTGAGACAGGTATATGAAGCTGTTAGACAGGTGCTGGTACTAATCAGGTAAGGAAATTAACTCTTACAGGAGAGGTGCAAAGTTCATGGGCAACAGCAGCACCTTTGGTGGAATTGAGGTACTGCAGCCACATACAAAATACAGGTAGAGTCATCATCATCATCTATTTATATAGCGTCACTAATTCCACAGCGCTGTACAGAGAACTCATTCACATCAGTCCCTGCCTCATTACAGCTTACAATCTAAATCCCCTAACACACACACACAGACTGAGAGAGACTAAGGGCAATTTAACAGCAGCCAATTAAACTACCAGTATGTTTTTGGAGTGTGGGAGGAAACCCACGCAAAGATGGGAAGAACATACATTCTCCACACAGATAAGGCCATGGTCGGGAATCAAACTCATGACTCCAGTGATGTGAGGCAGAAGTGCTAACCACTAAGCCACAGTAGTGCCCACAGAGTCCTAACACAAGAGGTTTTGTTTGTTTACTTTTCATTTGACAATTTATACACCCAGCAATTGGGTTAAGTGAGAATTGTTATTCCTTTTTTTCCAGTGTCTTAACGGTGATTGGCGTTCCAGTTGGACTTGCAATCCCGTAAAATGTAGACCCAGATTGATTTTTGGGAGTATTTACAAACACCTTATAAATGCACTAAGCAGACAATTGCACTTTTCTAAATGACCCTTGAAGACAATTGTAATATTTGCATAAAATAAACAAATAAAAAAGAAACTAAACTGATCAGTATTTTAGGATTAAAATTTAAATGATTAAAGAAGATGGTTATTATAAGTGTTAATAGGCCAGACTCTGAAGTGAAGTTATCACTTTTTCCACCATGCACATTTCCAGACAGCAATCCTGCAAGTTAGACACACTGGGATTTGGCACTTATGAATGCACTAGGCAGACAATCAGGCACATATGAGCAATAAGAAAAGTTGCATCATATGAATAAAATAAAAGTAGCCCCAGATATATGTGAACTGTATATTTTTTTTTTAAATCCAGTATTTTTATTGAAATTTTTTAAGATATAAACATACTAAACAACAAAAAGAAAAGAAAAACAATCGCATACATATCAGAATTAAATGACGGAATTTACAAGATTACATTAAAGCATAATAATAATAAATGTGCAATATTCATTCAGGATCACACATCGTAAATGCTTATACATAAGTATGTTACACATGCAGGGTTTATTACATGGACTCAGATACTTATTATAAGAACTGCGGTAGCCATACATTTAAGTAGATAGAGCATCTGTACTAGATGACATAGGATAGAATGGAGACTCTAACCATCTGTACCATATATTCTCAAATTCCTTCAGAGCCTGTCTGCTAGTATAAACAAATCTCTCGTGCCTTATGGTGGTATTGACCAGTGCCTTCCAATTTTTAACCGTGGGACTCGTCGGGGCCAACCACAGCCTCGCTATACAGACCTTAGCCAACATCAATAACTGTGAAATGTACATTTTTGTCAGTTTATTAACTTTCCCCTTCAATCGGAGCCCAAAGAGACAAGTGGCCGGTGAACTAAGAGACACTTCAATTCCAGTAACCTGAATACATCTCCTGATCCTTCGCCAGAAGATTTGTATGCATGAACACTCCCATAGAAGGTGCCAAAAGTTAGCATTGATCGTATTGCATTTCGGACAGTTAGGGGTAGCATCCGGGCGAAATTTTGCCAATCTAATAGGGGTAAAGTAGGACCTGTGTAAGATAAACACCTGTATCTGTTGAAATTTTAATGATGAAGTATAACCTTTAGTACTGTCTGTAACCATTTCCCACTCCTTGTCTGATAAAGGGCCAATATCTATTTCCCACTGATTCCTCAAACCATCCAAATCATCTGCAGTGGATTCATACAGAAGACATGAATACATTCGAGAGATCAGACCTCTATAACCCAAGGCCTGTAATTGTTTCCTCAGTGGATCCACCCCAAACACCAAAGTCTTCCCTTTAAATTGTGTGTCTAGGGCGTGTCGTAACTGAAGGTAAGAATAAAACATTGTTCTGGGTACAGAGAATTCCCCAACCAACTGTTCGAAGGATTTAAATACATTTGTATCATAAAGCTGACCTACCGACACCACACCCAACCGAGACCACTCCCTGGCCCTCTTCACTGTATTCAACTTCTCAAATTTCTTTGCCCCCCAGATAGGAGCATATGGATCAATGTCAGTTTGTTTCATTATTTTATTACAGATTGTCCAAATCTTAACTGCCTGAATCACGAGCGGAGGAGCCCGCATACCAAGCCGCCCCGCCAGCAGGGACTGTAAGGGAGTGTGATTAGAATTAAATTGGTGTACCAACACCCAATGTAGCTCATGGTAATCGGGGTCCGAAACCCATGCCTTAAGGTGGACCAATTGAGAGGCAAAATAATATAATTTCAAGTTAGGAAGTGCAAATCCACCAGAAGATCTGGATCTATACAGCGAGCTGAGCTTGACCTTAGCCCTTCCCCCTCCCCAAACCAATGAAATCAAATAGCTATCAATGCATCGGAAAATGGAGGGTGGAATATATACAGGTGACTGCTGGAGTATATATAAAAACTTTGGCTGCACCATCATCTTAATTAAATTTATCCTACCGGAGACAGAAAGTGGGAGCTTCTTCCATACATGAGTTTTTTCTTTAATGTATTTGATCTGGGGCCGCAAATTAAGTTCTACATATTCAGCGGGGGTATTAGAGATCCATATTCCCAAGTATTTGAATTTCGATGCCCATTTTAACTGTAAGCCTTCTGGCATTGTCACGGGACACTCCCATCCCAGAGGGAACACGCTAGATTTATCCCAATTAATTTTTAGGCCGGAAAAAACCCCGAATCTATCAACCACCCGCAGCAAATGTTTTAGGGAAGTGTCGTGATCTGAAAGGAACAACAGCATATCATCTGCATATAATGCCACCTTATCCTCTCTGTGCTCTGATCTAAGTCCCACAATTTCTCTATCATGCCGGATCTTACAGGCCAGCGGCTCTATTGCTAATGCAAACAGGGCCGGAGACAACGGGCATCCCTGTCTAGTACCCCGCTCTAATTGAAATTGTTGAGAAAGATGCCCATTAACACAGACCCGCGCCACTGGATGTGAATACAAAAGTTTAACCCATTTTATAAATTCCGGGCCCACTCCAAATCGGGACAATACCTCCCACAGGTATGGCCACTCCACCGAGTCAAACGCCTTGGCTGCATCCAAGGACACCACAACTTCGCTCTCAGAAGAGGGTGACCGCGCCTGCAGGAGAGTATACAGCCTTCTAAGATTGATAGACGTGGACTTGCCCGGCATAAATCCCGTCTGATCCGGATGAATTAATTCCAGCACCACTCTACTTAACCTCAAAGCCAGTAATTTTGCTAGAATCTTAACATCATTTGACAAAAGTGAAATCGGGCGGTAGGACTCAGGGTACAACAAATCTTTCCCTGACTTAGGCAGCACCACCACTATTGCCTCTGCCATTGAAGGGGAAAGAGCGCCAATCTCACCCAGCTCGCTGAATGTATCCAACAACCTAGACACAAAAAAGGGCCGGTGTTTTTTATATAATTCAATTGGGATTCCATCTACTCCAGGGGCTTTACCATTAGGGAATGACATAATAGCTATATCAATCTCTTCAAGAGTAAAGGGTGAGTCCAAAAACTCCCTGCTATCATCGGAGAGGACAGGAAGGGAGATACCATTCAAATACTGCTGTAACGTATCCATGTCATATCTGACCTGTGACTTATATGTATTCGTGTAATATTTATGAAATACCTCAACAATATCAGGCATCAGATACTTCTTAACCCCACTGTCATCACAGATAACCGGTACTACTGCATCTGCCCTCTCCGCCCTTGTCAGATAAGCCAGGAAGCTACCATTTCTATCGTCCTCTGCATATCGTACATGCTTAGAAAACAGAAATTTACGTTTGGATTTCTCAAATACATACTCTACCCACTCTCTCTGGGCCAACTGCCATGTTCCCCTTGCAACCTCAGTTTTGTCCGCAATGTATTGTGCTTCTAAGGATTTACACTTTTTCTCTGTTCTTTTTGTCTGGACGACTTTTTAATTTCAGCTATGCCAGCAATTAATGTCCCCCTTAGGAAAGCCTTAAAAGCGTCCCAAACTATAGGTGGCCTTGCTGTTACCAGATTATCTTCAAAGAAGCCTTCCCACTGTGTCACCAAGGTCGCTCCTGTACCCATCAAGGAGAGCCAGAAGGGATTTAATTTCCAAAAGGACTGGCCTCTATCAATTGCAAAATCAATAGATAGGCAGAGGGGCGAGTGGTCAGAGATTCCCCTAGCCCTATATTCCACGCTCCTCACCAGCGGTACCAGAGAGTGTGACAGCAGAGCCAGATCAATTCTTGAAAATGCATTATGTGATGTAGAAAAGCAGGAGAATTGGACATCTTCTGAGTGCCTCAAACGCCATACATCTACTAACCCCATTTCCTCAACCAGAGCAGAAAAAGCCGACTTAGAGTTGCCAACTACAGCATTTTTCTCTCGCCATCTGTCCACCTCTCCATTTATCACATTATTAAAATCCCCTATACAAATGGCTGGAACATGTGGGAACAATGCCATGAATTCTCCACATTTCCTTAACACCGCACCATTATACGGTGGGGGTATATATACAGCTAACAGAATCACCGGAACCCAATTAATGACAGCCTTCATCAGTATATACCTTCCCCCTGCATCCACTTGAATTTTTTCCAAGGAGAAGCAGAGACATTTATGTACTAATATAGAGACCCCTCGAGAATTAGTCGTGTACGTAGAGTGGTATGCCCTACCTACCCATGCTTTTTTAAGGGCGAGTATTCTATCACCGTGTAAGTGAGTCTCCAATAGACAAACAATATCAGGATCATTTTTTCTAATTTGTCTTAGTACAAGAGAACGTTTCACAGCATTATTTAGGCCCCGCACATTCCAGGAGAGAATTTTCAGCTCCTTATCAGATGTACCAGAATACATATAATAGTAATAGTGAGATATAATATAATATAATAGTGAGATAAGAGGGACTACTATTATGTGAACTGTATATTTAAATTACAAGCCAGTGCCCTAAACCTTTTAAACTGGGGACTGTCTATTGCACTTTGCCTATCTGGCATGGCCTGTTGCCAGCAACACGCCACATCACTGGAATATTACAGTGAAGCCAATCAGTCATCAATCTCCAAAATCAAAACAGCTACTGGTTTTATTAGTTAAGCTGGTAGTTAAGTTAGGAAGGCTTATTGTATGTGACTGTGGTGTGCTTGATGCTAAACACAGAGCTACTTTGGTAGAAATGGCTCTCCTATGCACAGTATTTACTTACGTTTTTATTCTTTAAAAGTGTACCATGCATGGCTCTTTGGTGGTCATTGGCTAGACTTGGCATAAGAAGTGCGTAATGAAGCTTATAGTGGCCATGGGATTGCGGGAGCTAAAAAGATTGTACACTTTGCACAGACAGTATAAGTTGGGCATACAATTGTGTCCAGAATGAGGGTTGTTACTATGGGCACAAAAGATTGTTAAGCTGGCCATAGTATGTGGACATAGGGCAGCGCTAGACATGAAGTCATCCTGCATATGGGCAGTATATACAAGTTTATTGTTTGCAGTGTATAGATAATTTGGGGCCTAGGACTTGTAAGTGTGAAGGCTATTATAATTGTCACAGGTTGTTGTATGATTAACTCTGTACTGTGGTGGGTCTGCGGCTTTTTAGACTGGACATAGGTCAGGACACTGTGGGCATAAAAATGTGGTGGCTTTATGCTCGACACATTTGAGCATAAATTCTGGACTCAGAGTTGCACATTGGCATAAGATTGTGTGGGACATAGCAATATTATCCTGATCAATGAGCTGTATATAGTGGACATAAGAATGTGATGGACATTGGAGTGTTCTCTGGGCGCAAGAAGTGTATGGTGATAAAGGCATATTGTTCTGCACAAATGTGGTCTGCCACTGGAGAACAGTGCTCTAGACAGCCACAGACATTCAACTTACAATCTAAGATGCTCTCCATATGAAGATCTCATACAAGACAAACCTTTGGGAGCACAAATGTCAATAAATACTATAACACTCATTTGTTTAATTGACTGATAAGGGGCTTAGGGCCAGTAAGTGGTCATAGCGTTAACACGCGGTTTCTCAACTTCTATCCCTAGGGACTGCTAGCAAGGTAGGATTTTGGGTAGGAAACTGAACCACTAATTAACTTGGCTGTGCTTAAGCAGGGATGGACTAAAATATCTACTGTTAGCGGTCTTCAAGGATTAGGTTTGAGAAATATTGCTCTAAGATCTCTATTGTACTCAAGGGAAATCAGCACAGATTTTATGCACATATGTTTGACAGAATAATGTGAATTGGGGCATTACTTGGGTTCACATTTAGCTACTAAAGTGAAAGACATTGCAACTTTGTATCTAGATATTAGCATGTACATTTCAATCAGGCATAGAATGGCTGTGTCACATCGTCATTTCGGAATGTCTTAGGCCTCCAGGTAAAAAAAAAACTTCTGCTGCTTTAAACCTCTCTTGATACTTATTATTGATTATCCATTTATCCCTGTCAGACAAGATGTAGTAGTGTTTGGCTTGTAGAACTGTGGATTTTACTTTCCTCCAGATGCATATATTAGCAGGGACTTCCATAAAATAGTTAACAACAACTAGGCAGGAATACATATTAGTTACTTTAGTGCTCATTCACGGCCTGAGTCATTAAGGAAAGTAAGGCAAAAAAAGGAGTAAATGCTTTCCGGGACAAACCACGGTACAATGCAAGGGGTGCAAATTAGTTTATTATTTTGCACATACGTTGAATACTGGCTATTTTTTCATCTAGCACACAAATACTTTCTAGCTTTAGTTTTACACTGAAATTTAAAGTTGATCTAGGACATGCCCTACCCCAACTATAAATCTGTCCCCACATTTTAAATTATCCTCCCCCTTCAATGCAATATGGTTTTGCCCAGGTGTAAAGTTAATTCTTTTTTTTATGCTTTGTTCTCCTTAATGACTGTTAGGAGTAAATCCATGAAGAGGGTGCAATTTTGTACAGTGGTAAAACATGTTTCACTATGGTATGAGGGCAAATTTAAAATGTGCGAACAGATATAGATTTTAGATTTGGGGTGGAAGTACAGATCCTAGCCCAGCTCTAAATTGCAGTGTCAAAGTAAAGCTGTACAGTGTTTGTGTGTTACATGCAAAAGCAATACTTTATATCTTCCTTGCCACAGCTTTCTCACCCACTAATAATTTATTTTGAACAAACGTGCTGATCCTCTTCTGGGGCCTGATTCATTAAGGATCTTAACTTGAGAAATGTCTTATTTCAGTCTCCTGGACAAAAACCATGTTACAATGCAAGGGGTGCTAATTAGTATTTTGTTTTGCACATAAGTTAAATACTGCCTGTTTTTTCATGTAACACACAAATACTTGATAGCTTATTTGTACACTGAAATTTAAAGTTGATATTTGTGTGCTACATGAAAAAACAGGCAGTATTTAACTTATGTGCAAAACAGAATACTAATTTGCACCCCTTGCATTGTAACATGGTTTTGTCCAGGAGACTGAAATAAGAGGTTTCTCAAGTTTAGATCCTTAATGAATCAGGCCCCTGGTTCCATGCACTGCCTATTATTACTGTACTGTTTGTTTTTGGACCCTAATTGAAGCTCTGGTTTTTACAATATTGGTGAAAATAAGGGAGAATTCACTAAAATATTCTGTCTGTCAATAGACCAATTTTATGACCATGATGGATAAAGCAGTTTCAAATTGTGACACAGTGGTACCAAACCTCTTCTTGCTTTCATTGAATGTACCCAAACTGCCCCCCTTGTCATTGATGGGTTATATGGAGACTATCCAATCCACCTTTCCAATGAGTCTATACGATAATTAACTTAAGTCCTTTCTTCTGTCACTTTGCTGAAAATAGGTCATGATGTAACCTATATGTGAATGATTAGTAGCAATGAACTTCTTAATGGTCATTGAGGAGCTTACACATTCCAAAGATGAGAAACTTCATTTCACCTGGCATCTTGTATAGACATCAAGGGCCTAATTCATCTTCAGATGCAACCTGCACACAACTTGGGCCTGATTCATCAAGGAATGCAAAACAAATGTATGGTGCATTTTTTTTTTAGAAATGCACATGAATCCGGCATACACACCTCTGTATTCAACAAGGAGTGATCTAAAGTTACAACTCTTGATGAAAACGGGTATAGGTCCGCTCTTCTCTAACAGACAATACACTGCAGGATACGTACAATCAGGGGAGGGCTAGAAAATTTTAGCCCGGGGAGCAAAACTCGACTCAGCAGCCTATTAGGAATATTTTAAAGGAAAAAAAATCTAGGTGGCCCACTGACCCATCTCTTGGTAGCCCACTATGGGACTGGCCTGGGGGGCAGATGCCTGCCCCTGCGTACAGTAAGTATGTGAGTATAAATAGTATGTGAGTATGAATATAAAGTCACAAACAATTGCACAAAAAAACAAACTATTCAATTAATGTCACCTGTAAATAATATAGGGCCTGATTCATTAAGGATCTTAAATGAAGAGGTATCTTATTTCAGTCTCCTGGAAAAAACCATGTTACAATGCAAGGGGTGCAAACTAGTTTTCTGTTTTGCACATAAGTTAAATACTGACTGTTTTTTTCATGTAGCACACAAATACTTGATAGCTTATTGATACACTGGCATTTAAAGTTGATATTCCTAAATGAATCAGGCCCATAGTCATTAATGACAAAACATTCAACATTTTAAAATAAAGGGTATATTCCCCCCCCCCCCCAAATGGGGAAGGGGGGATTACAAACACATGTTACAAACACATGTTCTGGCTTGTATACGTGACCGTCATCACTTGTAATCGGCACTTACACCAGACCTGTAGCTGGTGCAAATGACACGACTGAAAAAAACATGAGAGATGTCCAAAGCCTGAATGGGATGCTGCTCCTTGCACTTCAGCTTGGCACGATATTACTATACATTGACTACGTGCATACACCCAATCCCCTCCCCGTTCCGCCCCTGAAATCAAAGACTATTGTAAGGGTCCATTGTGCTCAAAGATTAATTGGATGTTGTTGCGTTTTCTGGTGTATGGTTCGTTTATGGGCACGCATAGTGTGATTTTATGGATAATGAATCAGACGTTTGTGTTTAAAAAACTAGCACAGAACTTGAGCATAGTTCTGACTGTACTCAAATACAAGCTGATCTCAATATACTTTTCCATGGGAATATAGGTATATGTGCTCTGGCTAAACGTTACTTGCTGTATGAAGACAGACCGGACAGAGTGCTGGATATGCACATGCATATGTGCACGATAAAGGCACATCAGAAAGCATGCACACACAAAAATAAATAAATGAATGAGTGAATGAATGAATGAATGAAAGAATAACTCATACTATAATCATTTTTGTTTACTGTACATAGAGTGCATTTTTATAGTCTATCTTCCTTACATACATGTTCTGTGCTAATAGTGGCACGCATACGTGTCGTTTGTAAAACAAAGACGACTATGCCGTGTTAGTCATTAGTACTTATAGAATCCAAAACTCGCGAGATCCGACGATGTAACAATGATGTTTTGCCTCGTTTTCAATTCCGAGGGCGCGCGAAGGTACCGAGCCGAGCTGGCTCGGATCTGCTAAGTTCAGCTGTGTTCAGTTCTCAGGGAACCGAGCCCGTGCATCTTTAATCTGTATATATAGACACATTTTTACAGAAACTGGTTACTTCGTCAATATGCTATTTAAAACATACAACAAGCATTCTACAGATACTAAACCAAATCACTTGGACCAAAACATATATACTGGGCACTTGCGATCAAGTCTCTCTACACATGTATACATCATGCTGACAGCTGTGTCCGTACCTTTCAATATCTCTGCAAACAAACGAACCTCAAAAACGAACAGATTAACTTCAACTTGGGTGGCATAAAATACATTTTACAACATAATTAATTTTTTTATGATGGCGACAAATATAATTACAAAACCAGCACCGCTACAGGAACACGCTTTGCGACAATTTATGCAAATGTCTTTGTTGCTAAATGGAAAGATGATACCTTCTTGGACAACAATCTCTTCTCCTAACCCATCATCTCTTGTCATAGGTATATAGACGATGTGTTCTTCATTTGGGACGGACAAGAAGACGATCTCCATAAACACACATTAACAATAGTAATCTCAATCTGGAATTTACTTCTAATACAAGCAAACAAAAAGTGACCTTTTTGGACCTAGAAATTTATATTGAAGACAAATCAATCCACACAAGAACACATATAAAGCAGGTGGATAGCTACAATTTTCCATTGGCTAGTAGCAATCACCACCCAAGTTGATTTAATAATATCCCTTGGGTTACTTTAGAACAGGGGTGGGCAAACCTGTCCTCAAGGGCCATATCCAGTTCATGTTTTTAGGATTTCTGTCTGTAGAAACAGGTGGGATAATTACTGACCCAGCCAAAAAGATTAACTCAGCTGTACATGATTAAAGAAATCCTAAAAACATGAACTGTTTATGGCCCTTGAGGACAGGTTTGCCCACCCCTGCTTTAGAAGACTTAGAAGAAATTGCACATGCAATAATATTTTCTTAAAATAAAGTGAAGAGCTGAAAAATAAGTTCTTGGACAGAATATAATAAAAATACAGTAAAAGGCGTACTGGTAAAAGGATTGTGAAGAGTTTTTAGAATATAGTCCTATGGAAAAAAAATCAGAAAAAGTTGAAGTAGCATGAAGCTGATTGGAACATCCATTAAGAAACATTGGCAGATTCTCAAAATGGGGATGGAGATCAATACCTTCCTACCTCAACATCCTAGGATTGTTTACAGAAAAGCACAAAATGTCCGTAAACTCCTCACAAACATATTTACCAATCAAAAAAGAAGTAGCAAAAAATAAACAAAAAATGTTTCCTTTATTGGAACATTTGTGTGGGATGTAAAAACAATCGAAAATCTACTACCAAACCCATAACAGAAACTACATCCATGACTAACAAAGAGACATTTCAAATCGAAGCCCAAATTTTATTGTAACACTGAAGGTCTCATTTACTGGCTAGAATGTCCCTGATGTCTACAATATGTAGGCCGTACCAAACAGACAATTAAGAACTCGTATGACTGAACATATTAATAATAATTTACATCAAAACAATATTTTTCATAATCTATGTGATGATACCAGAGCGTTAGAGCTGGAGCCCTCCAGGTAACCCTGGTATCTAGGGGTTCTTAGATCACACAGGCAAGGAGAGATGGAAGATACCATAAAATATTTATTACAGAAATATAAACACACAACTGTAAACAATAGCTATAACACAATATAGGTAAATTTAAAACTCCCAAATTATTACCAGGTTACACAAATGTTCCCACAGCCACCCAGTGCTTTGACTATGTCAACCGCTATACAGTTCAGTAGCAATTTCCTAGCTAGAGTCAACAATATAGTTCTCAGGCCAAGCTGTAGCTTTGCAAGTACTCCTGATGCAGCTACCAGGGCAACAGAAAGGAGGGTACATCAATTTGCTAGGAGTTTGTCATTGCTCTCTAATTGTAAAAATAAGTCAAAGACCACTCTGCTACAATATACCCAGTCTGTTAGATAGCTAACAGGAAGAAACATGCTCCTTTCTACGCTGCGAATGAAGATTTTCTATTCCGGCTGTAAATTTGCTTTCCCCAAAGAAGCCACAGGAACGCTGCTCTTGATCCAGGCTAAACATACACTGCTCCCAGTTCCACTACACAGCTCTCCTAGCTGGGCTGTAGATCCTGTTAATTGTCTCCTATGGTCCCGGCTGCTCGGGCACAAGCTCCCCACCTGCATTTTGGGAGTCTGAACTCCAGTCACCCTGTTCCTCCAGACACACCAGAGAACAGGTTCATGAGCAGCTCCCCAAGGGAGCGTGTCCACTACGAGAAGCGAACAGTAGCAGAACCGCAAAATACAGCAGGATTAGAGGTTATTACTGGATTGCAGGATATCATCATGTTAGAGCTGGTAGAAGTCAAAACTTCAACACTAAGCTCAGAGTATTCTCCAACAACCAAAATTTCTATTGCAGGGTCTTTTTAATAGGTTATAAATTCCCACAAAGAAAATCCCACCCTGCATGGTTATTCTGACTACAGCTGTATTGGGATTTCCTGGGAGATCCAAAGGTTGGAGTAGGTTGGAGAAAAAGCAAAGCTCCATATGGAGTTTTAATTTGATGGGTTAGTGCCCAGGTGTCTAGCAGAGTCCAGCGAAGAACAAGGGTGGCTCAAACCAGTGAGTGGGTTAATCCTGGTTGATTAAGAGAGCCTCCCTGTTTTAATCCCTTTTATGCTTTTGTGATATGGAACAGGCTCCAGCTGAATCAAATTTCCTGTTTTCAAGATGGGAGGGAACATCTAACCAGGATACAGGGATGTCATCTGATTAAAATCCAGGAGAAACATGTGGAACTCACCTGGCTCATCTTAATACAGACAGAAGAGATGGGTCCCAGCTTCAGACTCATTCTGTCTCACAGAGTGACTGCGGAATACCAGGCCCTTAATTTTAAGTATGTACTGCCAGGGTAAAAGGAGTCCAACAAGTTACTATACTGGATCCCTACATACAGTGCTGTGATCTGCATATGTGTAAAATCCACGTTCCCCAGTAGTACGCTTTACAGTCTTCCAATGTAACAGTGATGCTGGGAGTAATGATGTTAACAACAAATTTGTCCATAACAGGGACTGAAATGACAAATGATCCCTTCTTAAGGAAACAATCCTTGTTGAGTGTAATAGTAACTGGGAGCCCATCTCCTCACATTCTATATATGGGGAGACCTCTGTACAAAGTTGTAATATGCAGAACCAGCCACATGAAATGTGTTATCTATAGATACCAGCACCACAAAGAAATGTTAATGTATTTGCCCAAGGAATCCATGTAACATAATTATGTTTTCTTTGATTATGTGCAGAAAATCATACCCTGCTTAGTGGACTTAATATCTGCTAGTTTGCAGAAAGAGTAATAATATTTATGGAACTCATTATTAGAACTGTTTTTGAACAAAGGGCAGTAAACTAGTTGTAAAACAGATTAGCAGGCCAGCACACCCTTTGCAGTGATGTCACAGAGGAAGGGTATTTGGACATGGAAGAGTTTTAAAAGTATTGTAATTATTTAGGAAATTGTCAGTCCTTGGGGCTCAGTCTTCTACTGACGAATTGCCTATACCTTCACGCCTTCCACGAGCAGACGATTATGCAAAAGTGTACAGGAACTATGATCATTTCTCTGTCTATTTCTGTTTTACTTTAAGAAAACTGTTTTGCATTTATATTTCTCTACATTAATTTATTATCAATGTTTGCATTGTAAGCTTTGTGTAAGCTTTGTGACTTTTTGCCATAATAAATTCAATTTAATAACATTCTGTCTTTGTTTTCTTAAAGAAGTCACATGTCAGATAGGCCTGGGTTTTATAACAATACATTTATGCAGGGAATTGCTTGGTTTACAGTTTCACTGTTTAATTTAGATTGTAATTGTAATTTTGGATTCCTCAGGGAGTAACTGTATCTCATTATCAATATATAGCAAAATGTGAAAATAAGGGAGAGGGCACAATGCACAAATAGCTTTCAAATAAAAAAACACATGTCTTAAATCTGCGTGTTGCTGTGGTTTATTTAACACGCTTTGGTAACTGATACCCTTGAGCAGGAGTAACATGTACATGCCCCTGGGCTTTAGGTGCATATGTGTTGGGGCAAATAATGAACTTGCTGGGGCAAATAATGAACTTGCTGTTTAGTCACATTTAGCTTTGTGTAAAATGTATATGCATAGCTAATCCATGTAGGCAGTATAACACTAGGCACACATCAACAGCATAAATAATGCCATTAATGCAAACAAATAAAGTATGCCGTATAAACCTGATTATTATTCTTATTGCTATTATTATTAAATCAAATAAGTAGGTAGAAATCTAATTAACAAAAATGTTAGAAAAACTTATGAAAGGAAAATAGAAATATGTATTAAAATTGCTACACATAACATCTAGCAGTGAAATAATTCACTTTAATCTAAAATAACAATTGATACAGATGGTTAGATTACAGAGGATATGAATAGAGAAGGAACAAAAATATCCATCCAGATAAATATGTGCATTCATCCATTTCTAGAATAAGGATTGTGTATGTGTTAAGGTTTAAGCGGTGCCTCTGTGAGGCATTGCATAATTCCCATTCAATATATAACCTCCATTTCCTGCAATGTATTTATGATCTTCCCTTCATGCTTTTGCTCTGGAGAATTCATACAAAAGAAAATAGCTTTTCTGTGGATTCTTTTGTTAAAATGTCAGCATCCCTGAAATAATTACACAGGCAGCATGCTACTGATGAAACTATAATCAATCCAATCTTTAAGGTGTAGTTTTGTGAATTTCAATGAATAACTATTTCGTATCTAGTCTCAATTCAAGGCTTCTGTTCTATCAGTCATCCTTAACTTCACAAGGAATGGAGCACTATGTGGTAAAATTACACTCTTGTGTCTTTCCTAGCTCAAGAAAGGAATATTTTTCTTGTGGTATCAAATAAAAAAAAATGTTTCCACCACTTCAATTCTTATAGCGCTGCAAAGCTTTTCTTTGATATTCAAGAGGGTTTCTCATATGAATGACCTAAAACCATTTTCGGATCATCTTTTAAGAAGACCTTTGGAGATAGTTTTCTTAACTACTTGGCAATTCCTCAGAGATTAATTTCCCTGCAGGGGTAATGCATAACAGCCATTACTGAGAAAAGCACTTGTTCAGACTTACAAGAGGTCTAGAGGATTAAAGCTTTATCTTCGTTTCCAAGTGTCCTTCCCTCTATATTACAAGGCAACAACAAAACAAAACAGAAACATGCTTTTTTCAGACTAAGGTTTATTTAGTATAACCATGTCATTGATACAATCAGTTTATCATTAGACAATTAAACAGGGGCAGCAGAGAAACTGAAGCTCAAATAGGGCTTCACTGTGGATGCATCTGCCCTCATGCATCATCTGAAGAGCAGTGCGGGGCATCTGTTATACTGGCACCTGCAAATCACGCACCTGAGTGTTACGCACATGCAAATCACACAATTGAGTGTTATGCACCGGCAAATTACGCTCCTGAGTGTTAGGCACCGGCAAATTACACACCTGAGTATTAGGCACCGGCAAATTTCGCACCTGAGTGTTAGGCACCGGCAAATTAAGCACCTGAGTGTTAGGCACCGGCAAATTACGCACCTGAGTGTTAGGCACCGGCAAATTACGCACCTGAGTGTTAGGCTCCGGCAAATTACGCACCTGAGTGTTAGGCTCCGGCAAATTACGCACCTGAGTGTTAGGCACTGGCAAATTAAGCACCTGAGTGTTAGGCACCGGCAAATTAAGCACCTGAGTGTTAGGCACCGGCAAATTACGCACCTGAGTGTTAGGTACCAGCAAATTACGCACCTGAGTGTTAGGTACCGGCAAATTACGCACCTGAGTGTTAGGCACCGGTAAATTACATACCTGAGTGTTAGGCACTGGCAAATTAAGCACCTGAGTGTTAGGCACCGGCAAATTAAGTACCTGAGTGTTAGGCACTGGCAAATTAAGCACCTGAGTGTTAGGCACCGGCAAATTACGCACCTGAGTGTTAGGCACCGGCAAATTACGCACCTGAGTGTTAGGCACTGGCAAATTAAGTACCTGAGTGTTAGGCACTGGCAAATTAAGCACCTGAGTGTTAAGCACTGGCAAATTAAGCACCTGAGTGTATTAAGCACCTCTCCATATATTAGTAAGAAATGTTTTTTTTGCTTACTCTATAGCAATAGCTAACTTGTCAGCCAGATGGATTTTCTGCCCCCAAGTACCAAATCATGTACCATGGATTTTATTCTGACTAGGGGCCTGATTCATTAAGGAAAGTTAAGTAAAAAATTGAGTAAGTAGCCTCCATGTTACAATGCAAGGGGTGCAAATTCGTTTTCTATTTTGCATGTAAGCTAAATACTGTCTGTTTTTCATGTAGCACACAAATATTAGCTTTAAATTTCAGTGTACAAATAAACTATCAAGTATTTGTGTGCTACATGAAAAAACAGACAGTATTTAGCTTACGTGCAAAATAGAAAACTAACTTGCACCCCTTGCATTTTAACATGGTTTTGTCCAGGAGACTACTTACGCTTTTTTTTTAACTAACTTTCCTTAATGAATAAGGCCCTAGGTCACTATCTGTGCGGCGTTTGTAAGTTCTACCTGTGTTAAGATGTGTTTCCTTCACATGCTCAAGAAAAGGACTGATGTGTATGATCGACAAAACAAACTCAAGTGAGATGTTATATGTTAGCACCATAAAGGCTAATAAAAATATAAACATTCTGGAGCTCATTTAGAATTGGGCATATATCTGGGGGGTTTTGTGCAAGGTATGGATATCTGTAGTGGGCATGTGCACCAAAAATGCAGATGCATATGATATTTTATACATTTCAACTTGCATGTCCTTATGCCCAAGGAGTGGTAACTGTTGCATGCAGCGGTGGGCTAGCATGAGTCTAGTACAGTAAGGGCTAGTTCACATTCAGAAGGCGGATGAAACATTACACAATGCTGATGACTATCAGCAGCACTATCTAGTTGCTTCTGATTGGCTGATTGCTTTTTGACCCCTCCAACTGATAGTACTTAAATTAGGGACAGGCAATCTGATACACTTCAGGGCCCTCATGTCTGGACCTTCAGCCATCTTAAGGATGGCAAATTACCCATAATTTCAAGAATGAAAAAAAAAAAGCCAGAAACGACCTTGGCACATCAACATCACTCATCCCCTAATGTCCTTCACTTGCTCCTAAATTACACCATATACAACTCAGACCTCTCACTTGCTCCAAAATAGCCCCACATGCTCTCAGACTTCCACAAGCCCTATATCCCACAAATATTCCATAACTTCCCCACATACCACTCAGACCTCCCCCAAATGCTTCCAACATGCCACTCAGACCTTTTCACATACCCACACATACCCTTCAGTCCTCCCCACATGCTCCATAAACCTCACCACATGCCCCTTAGATCTCCCCACATGTTGCTCAGAACTCCTTAAATATGCCAATCAGATCTCTCACATATGTCCACCAGACCTCTCACATATGTTCACCAGATCTCCCCCAAATGCGTCCAACATGCCACTCAGACCTTCTCACATGCCCGCACATACCCCTTAGACCTCTCCATGTGCTCCTGAAACCTCACCAAATGACCCTTAGATCTCCCCACATGTTGCTCAGAACTCCTTAAATATGCCAATCAGATCTCTCACATATGTCCACCAGACCTCTCACATATGTTCACCAGACCTCTCACATATGTCCACCAGATCTCCCCCAAATGCGTCCAACATGCCACTCAGACCTTCTCACATGCCCGCACATACCCCTTAGACCTCTCCATGTGCTCCTGAAACCTCACCAAATGACCCTTAGATCTCCCCACATGTTGCTCAGAACTCCTTAAATATGCCAATCAGATCTCTCACATATGTCCACCAGACCTCTCACATATGTCCACCAGACCTCTCACATATGTCCTCCAGATCTCCCCCAAATAAGTCCAACATGCCACTCAGACCTTCTCACATGCTCGCACATACCCCTTAGACCTCTCCACATGCTCCTGAAACCTCACCAAATGACCCTTAGATCTCCCCACATGTTGCTCAGAACTCCTTAAATATGCCAATCATATCTCTCACATATGTCCACCAGACCTCTCACATATGTCCTCCAGATCTCCCCCAAATGCGTCCAACATGCCACTCAGACCTTCTCACATGCCCGTACATACCCCTTAGACCTCTCCACATGCTCCTGAAACCTCACCAAATGACCATTAGATCTCCCCGCATGTTGCTCAGACCTCTCACATATATCCACCAGACCTCCCCCACATGCACTTCACACCTCCCCACATGCCCTCAACACCTTTGTCCCATGTCTTCTCATAATTCCCCAGCATGCTTTCTCACATCTTCCCCATTTTTACTTAGTTTTATAGCTGGAACGTGCAGAGGAAGGATAGAGAGCATGCATGTATCTCCTGCCCTGGTATGCTGTGTGACTTGCCTGCTTTATGCAGTTTAGGTCATGTGAAGCAGAATTCCGCTGATCCCATTCTGTCTTATTTTCTGCTTTCTAACAAGCAGAAAATAAGGTCATTCTAGACCTGCCCGGTGGGGTCGCAGGTGAAGGAGCACCTTAAATGTGCATTACCTAATTGTCAATTACTTTTGTACCAATCTTGAAAAAGAAGGTTTTCATTGAATTTTTAATATATAGCTTTGTTTGTATTACGAGACTTACAAGACTTCTCTCATGCTGCTCCCTACTTATTGAAACATGAATGACAGTTGAGCTCTGTGGGTCCCACAGCTGAACAGAGATTGTAGTTCAGTAGATCCTAATACAGCCTTGCTTCGGTATGAACTCCTGACTCAGAGCTGCTTTGAAGATTGCCAAAAATATTCAGAAATATGCTTTATATTTGTGAGAATAAAGAAAATTGGCAGCTTGGGCAAAGAACTGAGCCAGTGTACAGTGTAAACATGTTGCTTGTTTCCATGTCAAAGTTGCGAGTAAAGAAACATCTGAGGAATATTGTGAAAAGTTTGCTTTAGATAGTAACATTTTTCTCAGAAATGGTGATGGAAGCGTTGATTGCTTGTATGGATCGAGTAATGGCTGAACTTCTCTACCCCTTTCCATTATCCTCTACAGTTTAGTCCAGAAAAGGCCATTATTTAGGAAACAATTACTGTCAAAGCCTTTGAAAACAGAAATGTTGTTGGTGTATAATGGGAAGCAAATTATTGGTGATTTTAAAATCAAGTGTGTTCTGAAATCTGACAGAAAGCATCTCTATATAATGCTGGATCGGTCTGATTACAGTCCTGACATTTATTTTCCTGTCTGTGTGATTTATATTTTTTATACAAAGTAATAATTTAACCTTTTAATTCTTGAATTGTTCTGTTTTGTGCTCATAAGATATGTAGCCAAAGGTACATGACTTAAAGTGTGTGTTCAATTGTATCCAGTTTTTATTGTTAATAATTATGTGTGTGAGAGATACCAAATTATCTACTATGCAAAAGTAACCCTATCCTATCTGCAACCATTAGCTATAAATACTCTACAGTAAAGTATATGTAGCACATAGTTCGGTTAGATGACATTCCACTAGGAGATGACACCAGTCCTTATGCTGTTGATTCAACAGGCATAGTTCGCCAACGCAGGCACTTCAGCTATAGGTAATGTTGCTTTTGTAGCTGAAGTGCTTAGTTTGTTTGAATCCCTACTCCTGTCAAGGAACAATTTAGTTAATAATAATTTACAATTCAAGTGAAATTTAATTTGCACGATAAAAGTATTAACCTCACTTGTAACTTGTGTTTATCATATGTTACATGGCAAGTACATTATAATAAAAGCTTTAAAACACATATATCTACAAATATACACAAGTATTCTGTTGTTATTAAGGATTGTATGTATGAAATTATGTATTTTAATTTTATGTATGAATACTTGGTTAAGATTCTGCAAAACTAATATTACACATTAATTTACACATTGCTGAATGATTATATAGCCATCAATTAGATTAGAATGATACATAAGGCCATTTAGAAAAAAACTATGGGGTATATTAACTAAACTGTGGGTTTGAAAAAGTGGAGATGTTGCCCTTGCAACCAATCAGATTCTAGTTATCATTTATTTAGTACATTCTACAAAATGACAGCTACAATCTGATTGTTTGCTATAGGCAACATCTCCACTTTTTTAAACATGCAGCTTTGTAAATATACCCCTATGTATCCTTCTTTTTTGCTATAATGTATAAGCAATAAAACTTTATAATTAAAGCATTTAATGTAGTGTTACTGTTCAAATGTTTTATAATTATTACCACCATCTATTGTCTAAAGTTAGTGTTGCATCCTAATTATTTCTTATGGTACATGAGAAGCTATTTAAGAGTATAAGATGGGGATTTCATTTGAAAGTTTTGATGCTGGCTGAAGATACATTGTGTCCCAGTCTCCTCAAAGTAAAGATCGCCCTGGTAGTGAACTGTATAATTGAACCTATATTTGAGAAGAATATTTGAAATGGGATTACCACAATGAGCCAGACTATTGTAAAATCTCATTATTCGAAGTGAAGCAAAATTATTTTCTATTCTTCATTTGTGTCAGTTTTCATTATTTCTTTTGCTAGTTTTTCATGATTGTAATCTCAATCACCTGATACATCTACCAAATAAAAGATTATTGCTCTTGGACTGTGGATTATGGTTCAGGCTTAGAGTGGGCATCTTTCTCAAAATCCTTATTCTCATCAATGTCAACTATGTTTACATTACTTTAATGAGTGCTATGACTTCACTTAGGCTAGCACTGTCTAAACTCATTGTCCTTTTTACTATTTTAAAATAATTATCCAGTGTGCTGGAATAAGGAACGGTGTATCTCCCTCTCCCTTGGTTTGCTGTGTAGGTCTTAATGGTTTGTTGCTGTTCCTCAAGTTGCTGAAGCACACATAGAGCCTGAGTCATTAAGAAAAGGAAAGCAAAGAAAAGAAAAGGAATAACTTTGCTCCTGGACAACCCATTTTACAATGCAAGAGGTGCATAATAGTTTATTATGTTGCACGTAAGAAAAAATACTAGCTGCTTTCTCATGTAGCACACAAATACTTGATAGCTTTATTTTTACTAGAGATGCTCACTGACCCCCGTGTTTTGGTTTTGGATTTGCATCTGGATTATCTTCATGTTTTGGTTTTGGTTTTGGCAAAACCGCCCTTGCGTGTTTTGGTTTTGTTTGGTTTTGTTTTGCAATTTGTTAAAAAATTCCATTTTTGGGGGCTAAAAAAACATAATTTAGGTATTATTTTGTACCTACATTATTATTAACCTCACTAACACTAATTTGCAGTCATTTCCATTCAATTTTGACCATCTCACAGGTCACAATATGTTCTTCATACACTTTCAGCCAAATACTGCAGCGATCTGGCTGGATGGTAAGCGACAGAGCAATGACTCAAACACACAACAGTTCCTACCACATCTAGGAAACATTTTTTACGACCGCTCCACCTGTTTCTTGGTTAAGTGAGGTAATTCTACAGCTAATATATGGCAACGAGTGCTCCACCTGTTTCTTGGATAAGTGAGGTAATTCTACAGCTAATTATCTACAGCTTTTTATCAGACACACACCAATCCAGGGTGGCAGACAACGGTCTAAAAAGAGCTATTGAAATTCATACCAAAAAAGGCAGTTGGGTGTCTATCTGTATTTTACATCCTACACTTATAGTTAAATAGAAAAAAAATCAGCCTGCAAAGACTGTACGATGAATAGAAATGCCCAAAGCAGGTTTTCTGTTTGGGTCTAGATTAGTCCCATATATAAAAGTTGAAATAGAAAAAGAAGCAGCCTGCAAAGACTGTACGATCAATAGAAATGCCCAAAGCAGATTTTCTGTTTGGGTGTATATTATTGGCAAACCTTATTAGTGCAAATTATGAAAAATACTGTTTAATCCCTGCTAGGCCCTCCTTAATTCTACAGCTACACACACCAATCCAGGGTGGCAGGCAACGGTCTAAAAAGAGCTATTGAAATTCATAGCAAAAAAGGCAGTTGGGTGTCTGTCTGTATTTTACACCCTACATTTTAATGAGACCCAAAACACTTGTAGTGCAAATTCAGAAATATATAGTGCTGGTATTTAATAATTTCAACACCAGAAAATAGCTTTTTTCAAAGAGGGGAATATCTGACACTCCAAGCACTTGTAGTGCAAATTTAGAAATATGTAGTGCTGGTATATAATAATTTCAACACCAGAAAATAGCTTTTTTCAAAGAGGGGAATATCTGACACCCCAAACACTTGGAGTGTAAATTAGGAAAAATGCCTCCTACTACTCTCTTCCTACTCTAAATACTGCTCCAATTACTACTCCAATTACTGCTCAAATTACTGCGACCGTCACCTAACCCTTCTCTCTCCCTGTCTCAAATGGCGCTGGATGTCTGTGGAGGCGGCTATTTATTCATTCTAAAAATCGCGAGATCTGAGATCCGACGACGTCACAAAGACGTTTTGCCTCGTTTTGGAATCCGAACAGGCGGGAGAGTACCGAGCCGACTCGGCTTGGGACTCGGATTCCGGAAGTTCGGGCGGATTCGGTTCTCGGGGAACCGAGCCCGCCCATCTCTAATTTTTACACTGAAATTTAACGATGATCTAGAACATGCCCAACCCCAACTATAAATATGCCCCCACAGTTTTTGTTTACCTTCCACTCCAATGCAACATGGTTTTGCCAAGGTGCAAAGCTACTCGTTTTTTTTTTGCTTCACTTTCCTTAATGACTCGGGCTCACAGTGTCGAATTCCACCTCCTCACTCATCTCCTGCTTCAGCTGAGTGCATGGCAGATTGAATTGATTTGCCGCATTTTTTGTGTGGTTTGTGAATGCTGGAAAGGGCCGGTAATTTTACAGTGCACAGTCATTTCCTACTACTAGTAAAAGAAGAGGGCGGTTTGGGTTAATAAAATATACAGACAGGCAACGCACTGTATTTCTCAATAGTAAAAGAAGATGGCTTTGAATGCAAATAAAACAGGTGGAAAGAAAGCATCTGATACATAGCAGGATTATAGTTTAACAAAATGTACAAGATATAGCATTTCTTAAAAATGGTGCAAGGAGATGGCATTGCCCTTGGGTCCTCCTACCCACCCTTATGTTGTAGGTTAAACAGGATGTTCATAATTTAACAAACCAGGCACTTCAGTGATAGGAAAGGTCACTGTTGAGGCTGAAGTATTTGAATTACTCGTGCCCTCAAAAAATAAAAGATTATGAATTTTTGACCATGTCTTACAGTTTAGGCACAGAATGGGCATCTTTCTCAATTTTCTCATCATACTCATCATCACTAGCATCAGCATTGATGTCAACAAGATCATCACACAACATAAGCACTAAACAATATTCAATATAACAGTCTGAAATGTCAGATGTACAACTCCAGGACCCTCGTTATTAAAATTGTCCTCAGGATTATGTGAAGGCCCAAATGGATCTTATTCAGCCACAGTGTTCTTCTGATTTTTTGATGTGTCTTTTTTGGAGGTGACAGACCTATACTTAGAGCTGCAAGGTACTGCATGGGAAATTACAGAAAATACATGACCTTGGTGGGCACTTTTACACTAAGCATAGAAATGCAAGCAGTAACCGGGCAAACACTAGTTAAAAAAATGGCCATGGACTAAAATGGCAATGGCACAATGAGGTAAGGAAAGGAGGGACTACAGAACTGTGTGTTACCTTGCAAATTCACCACTGTCACACAATATTGTTTAATAGCTTTTTTTTGGGCTCTCTGATCACTGTTTTCTGAGTAACATAAATTTACTTTGGGTAGTGATCTGTCCTGGCTTGCTCGCTTGTTTTGTGTGAGTGCTTTATCTAGAATTTATTCTTCAGTGCACTTTTTGCAGCTCATTTTAGATGTCACACAATGTTGATTTGATCAGTTTGACACATTTGTAAAGAAATCAATTGAAATAAATAATAATGTCAACAACAGCATATTTCTTTGCCACAAACACAAAATATTGTTTAATAATGTGAGAAGATTTTCAATATATTAATCAATAATATAATATTCAATAATAGTTCAACTAGTAGCAGTCTTCTTGACTCGAATAGCATTTATTTTGCTTTTGGAACAGATGTCTACCTCCATTTAAATTGTTATTCATAAGGTACTCTAGAAAGATGTTACCTGACAAATGCTGTGCACAGCAACATAAAACCAGGTATAAAAAACATTATGTAATGTAATGGCAAAAAAACAGTATTAATGCTGATACGTGCTACGTCAGTGATCCTTATTTACGGAACCATAGGTTCAAAATGTTAATTTATTATACAATGATAGATACAGTATACACATATTCTATACACTCGCACCATATTAAAAGTATGTATGTAGATATAAGTCTATGCCTTCTTGTTTTCTTTCTGTGACCACAATACCACCATAATAAGTGATATTGTTAATTTATTTTGAAGTACATGCTTTAATATTGTGGTCAGTTATCTACCATAAAGTTTGAACTGTGAATTTATTTTATGTCTGGAAGAAAACTACATTACGCTGCTCCAGGCTTACCTGTGCTGTCACCTCTGCTGTAGTTGTCATAATAACGTGATTCATTGTTCTACCAAAACTTTTTAATTGCTACTCGAGAATATGACAAAGTTTCTCATTTCCAAGTGAGGGCTCCTGTAAAAGCCAAGATATAAAAAGAGACACAGCTTTATTTTGACACATTGAATTATGGAGTGTGCTTCCATGGCACCTGTGATTGTCAAAAATGTATTTTTCACTATTTAAATTCATTATTTTTTGCACCAATAAAGAGAGCTAGCTGAATTTAAAAAAATAAAACTATATAATGTATAGACCCCTGGAATAAATCAGGATTTAAACATAGAATATGATGACAGATCAATATCAATATCCAATAGTTTACCGACTGTCCTGATAGCAGCAAGATGGTCCTGATTGTAGCGCAACATTTGTGGACAGTGAATGAGGCAGGGCTTAGAGGAATGGGTGTATGGATTCAGCAGCAAGTGGGCATAATTAGGTCTATGACAATTTTGTCCGCATGAAAGTTGGGAGGTATGTTCCCTGGTGGTTCCTTTTATATGAAGAAGGAGGCAGACACAGTCAATTCATTACTGAATCTGGTGAGGTTCCAGACACAGCCACGTCTGCGAACAGTTTTCTGATATGTAATCTACTTAGCAGAGAGGCTTCCATAGAAGCAGCTGTCCATGAAGCCTCCGTATAGTTAACTACCATAGTTCCAGGTCAGTGAAATGGTGCCAAGAGTTGACACCTCTTCATAAACAGTGGTTGAGGGCAAGTAAAATGTAAGTTTTGTAGGGGGCAGATGTAACTGGCAGAGCTGGGGAAATGTGATCGTAGGATAGTGTGATGTGGCTCCTGGTTAGGCTGCTCTGTAATTGGTTCTTTGCTGAAACTTTGGTATGTGCAGCCACCATTGATCTATATGCAATGCATTTTGAGAAACCAAGCATAGCGCAAAATGGGCATACACTTTTTGTGTTAGCTCCATGGTCCATTTCTCCAAAAGTTTGTATTTATTTAGGCAGGACAGTCCTGATTTGAGGGCTCTATCTGCCACCCCGATCGGGACAGCTTTGTCCCGTGGGTGGGATAGTTGGGAAGTACTGTCTGTTCACCCCTGCTGCATGGCAGAGCATCGGGGAATGGGTGTCACTAGTGTTATTCTTGTTTAGTTCACACTACATATTTTTCTCGAATAGTTTATTAGCTGTTAACTTGTATGGACATTATTTTTGGAGATAAAAAGCATAGATATTTTGGTTATTATTTAATGACTGTTTAAAATATTTTTCAAATATATTTAATTTAATTTTACATTCCACTGTATGTTATCAAACGTTCAAAGGGATGTGATCAATTCATAAACAAAGCTTAGGGTACCAAAGGATTTGTGCTTACAATCTCCTGAGAAGTAAATCCAGGCTGTACCCCAGGTGTGTACTAAGTGATAAGGGATCAACAACAAGATAATACCTCTCAAAACATTTCCTTTTTTTTTTTTCAGAATTGTGTGACATATCAATTCAATGACTTGTTCCCTTGGTTTGAGGACTCCTCAAGTATTTTATATTTGTGTGTTTGCCCTGTATGAACTGAAGAAAAGGGAAAGAATAAGGACTTACTGTGTCCGCCTCCAGGGAAGCCAGCCTCTTATATGGACCATAAATGACAAATTCCTTTAGCCTGGATATTTCATACGGATGAGGTAGACAAACTCTAGAGTCACTGGTTCAAATTCTACAAAAAATCCCTAGCTCACTTGAATAGTTATTTTGACTAGGATAACGAATTAGATGAACTAGAACATCAGTTTGATGATAGAAGTTTAAAAGCTACTCATGAAAGACATTCTTTTTTCATCTCTATCCCTATTTACTCTGAAAGTCAGTTACTTTATGTATAGCTGGCCCATACTTCTGCAGCTATCTATAATATAAATGCTTAGTGGCGTGTGTTAGTCTGTCTGTGTGTGGAAAAAATAAAACCAAGCTGCAGCGCCACCTGCTGGGCGGAGTTATACACTGACATACTAAATTCTTAGTGTGTGTGGGGAAAAAAATTCAGAAAGGGCTGAAGTTTGGTAAACTAAGATGTTTTTAATTTGTTAATTGTTAAAAGTGTTTATAAAGATTTAAAAAAATATATATATATTTCTTGAAGGAGAAGTGACAGTTGGGAGTGGTTGGTGGTTGCCGGGGGTGACAGTGGGGAGTGGTTGGTGGTTGAGACCTGGGCTATGGCCCAAATGCATGACAAGAACCTTTTTAACACCTTAAGTAGCTTGATTTGACTAGAATGCATGAGTATTATGCACGGGTTAACTTGTACTACATATGTGTACAGTGGCGGAACTACCATTGGTGCGGTGCACGGGGGACCATGGAGATAATGGGGCCTGCTGCATGACAGATGCAGAGGGCTGGAACTAGCGAGCTGTGTGCCCCGGTTCCCTCCTCCCTGCTTCCCTGCATGGAGGCCCACAGCTCGGTAGTTCCACCACTGTATGCGCACCAATAATGTGTATGCATATGCATCTATATTTTTGCATATTATTGACTTATGTTCTCTTATGCTTGGAGAGGCGTAAAGGGGCAGACATGGACAGGGAAGCATAAGCTGAGTGCAGCAAGGTGATGTTCACAAAATTTAGATATAATTAGACATCCCAATTTAGGAGGCATATCTATTGTGGGCACAGAATGCCTGGTGCTACATCCAACTATAATGAGCACCTTGGGTATATTAAGTTGATGTGTCTTGTATGAGAAAGGAAATGTGGTTTCAGTATATTCAATATGAGGTTTGCCTTCAGTCTATTCAGCAAAGGATGCTGAACTAATTTTCTTTACTCTGTACAAGTCCTGAAAAGGGATCTGTCAATATTTTACTGATTTTTGTGTGGTGCATAATTATGGGCAATTGTGGAAACAAAGAAGATTTCTCAGCTCTGAAGGCACAGATATAAAAATGCCCTTTATTTTGTAAAGCTTGTCAATGCTTTAATGTTATTTTTGTCTGTTGCTGTTATTAAGTGCACTGTGCTTATAAACAGGACTGCCATCAGAAATTGTAAGGCCCTTGACCCTCAGTGGATGCAGATTGTAGAGCGGAGCCATGGCACCAGGAACAAGCATGTGCTATGCCCCCTCTCACCAAGTGGTGGTGTGCCAGGGAAGCATGGCACACCATGGCACAGTATTGTCAAATTCTTTCAAGCACACAATGTTGGTAAATCCGGAAGGATTAATTGTAAAGCACATCCATAACCTTAGAGGCATTTGTAAATATACAGGTTGGTTTTAAATAGAGAAATACATTTTAATACATTTAATATATCTGAAGAGCAAAGTATCAATACTTAAAGTATATAATGGCAAACAATACGGTACACATCTTTAAAGATTAGCATCATCAATGCACACAGGGAGAAGTTGGTAGTTAGTAGTTTTTTACTTTAACAATACCTAGAGAGTTAAGGGTCAACTACTGTTCGCTTGCTTAAATGAACAAGATATAGGATAATTTCCAATTTTGTAGTTTAAGAAAGTCAAATCTCTCTCTGTAATTGAAAATAAATCATAATAGCTTAAGTTCTACAAATGTATGCATTACACAATTATCACTGTATAAATCGTATCTATGAGACATACATGCCGGAGAAGTTTCTTGTCACTCACCTATTGTCAGACTGAGCAGAGATGTCTAATTCATAGTGTTTTCACAAATTACACCTTTCAGCACATCATTTGTGCCATCTTTTCAGAGTAAAACATTTCATGCCTTTAAAAAGATGCAATTAGAGACAACCCTTTTCTTTAAACATTTTAAATCATGTAGTTTCCCAAATAATCTAGAGCCAGAGATGGCAATAACTACTTAGCAATAATATATATAATATAGCAGAAATAAATGAGTTAACCTTATTTGAAAGTCTCACTCTGAAGGAAACATCATGCTGAAAATAAGTGATAATTGGTTGAGAGTTATTCTAACAAAAACCAAGCCATGTGTGATTACATGTAGCAGTATGCACCTTCACACATTGATTTCAGAGCCAAGAAACATAATTGAGGTATTTTATGAAGAATAAACAGAACAAGAACACTGAGCTGCGACCTATTTGTGTCTGATTTTATACATTGCACTTATACATCGATCAACCACAACATTAAATCCACTGAGAAATAAAATTAATAACATTGATTATCTCATTACAATGGTACCTGTCAAGGGGTGGGATATATTAGGCAACAAGTGTAAAGTCAGTTATTGGGCCAAATGTTAATGACTAGACGGCTGGGTCAGAGCATCTTTAAAACAGCAGGTGTTGTGGGGAGTTCCCGGTATGCAGTGGTTAGTGAACTTAACAAAAGTGGTCCAAGGAAGAACAACCGGTGAATCTGCGCCAGGGTTAAGGACTCCCAAGGTTCACTGATGAGTTTGAGGAGCGAAGGCTAGCCTCCATGGTCCAATCCCACAGAAGAGCTACTGTAGCTCAAAATTGCTGAAAAAGTTAATGGTGACTATGATAGAAGGGTGTCCGAACACACAACTGCATCGCAGCTTGCTACGTACAAGACTGCGAAAGCCCCAGATTGGTCAGAGTAACCTTGCTGACCCCTGTCCACTGGACCAAGGAGCAATTGAAGAAGGTGGCCTGGGCTGGTGAATGACTTGTGTGTGCGTCATTTACCTGGGGAAGAGATGACACCAAGAAGCACTATGGGAAGAAGGCAAGCCGGTGGAGGCAGTGTGATGTTGATGTTACTTTGACACGTACTACCTATCTAAACATTGTTGCAGGTCAAGTACACCACCTTCATGGCAACAGTATTTCCTGATGTCAGTGGCCTCATTCAGCGGGATAATGCACCCTGACACAGTGCAAAAATTGTTCAGGAATGGTTTAAAGAACATGACAAAGATTTCAAGAAGTTGATTTGGCCTCCAAATTCCCCATCGAGCATCTGTGGGATGTGCTGGTAAAACAAGTCCGAGCCTTGGAGGCCCCACCTTGCAACTTACAGGACTTAAAGGATCAGTTGCTAATGTCTTGGTGTCAGATACCACAGGACACCTTCAGAGATCTCCTTGGGGTAAATGTATTAAGTTCCAATTACTTTAAAGCAGCAATGGCTTGAAAAGGTAAACTTGTCTTTACAAGCCATCATCGCTTTTAATTTCCCCTGCAAAGTCGCCGACTTCCGGTGCCTTGTAGAAATCAGAACTTAATACATTTACCCCCTGGAGTGCACGCCTCATGGGTCAGAGCTGTTTTGGCGTTATAAGGGGGAGCTACAGAATATTAGTGATGTGGTTTTAATGTTGTGGCTGATCAGTGTATATGGTCACGTAAATGGCAACTATGGGTCTCATTTAGAGTTACACTTAAAGATGACCCATTTGTGTATAAGTAAATATGCATCTGTAAACTTGCATTTCAACATCTGTATTTTGAGTTCTAGGAATCTTAAAACATGTGTACTCTTAAATCTTGTGTATGGATTCATCTGAAGCAACTTATAAACTTGCATCTTGTTTATGTAGGTACAAAATGTATGTCTCATAGCTAATGTAAAATTCTTAGTAACTCAAAATAAGATTCATCATAAAGGGTCATGCTTACCTTGAGTCTGCACACCCTAACTCTATTGTATGTGCCCCTAATCTGCCCCTCCAAGCGCAAGGAGCTGCAAGTAAGATACATGGAGCTCTAAATACATACACAAGGTGTGCACATGCGCAGTGTGACAACTGTGTACCATGGTGCATTTTTACGTTGTACAAATTAAGTTATGTTTCAGATCTAAATCAGATCTTATGTGCGTAAAGATGCCAGTTTTAACCAGCTCTAAATTCATCTGGATTATGGGCAAATTGCAAAACTTCAGAACTTTGGGAGAACAAAAATTAATTTTAAGATTGACAAAATGGTAAAATTTTGTTCACTGCAACCCCACACAATGTACATGATAATAACAAACTTACAATATCTTCTTAAATAGGGTTCAATGCATGGCCATGTTGCAATATCTCCCAGTTATCAAAAAGCAAATGGATAATTTCTTTAATCACTCACCATAATTTTCTTGTTATGGACTGAAACTTGACAGTGGGTACTAATAGGTTAATCTGTTACCAATAGAATACAGGAGAAATTAGCCTCCAAAAAAGGTCTTCTCCCAGTTGATGTTCAAACCATTTGTTTGTAATACATACAGGGCAGTTTGTGCAACATTTAATAAGTCTTGCATTTTCACCATGACTCCGTTCAGCTTGATTTAGATGGCCTTGTCTGTTAGATATGCAAAGGTCCATGATCAAGCTAAAACCTGGAAAAAAGGCAGTATACCAAATATGACACTTTAGAATATAGAATCTTGTGATGAGGAAGAATCCTGGGAGTAAATAGCTTATGTAGGTACATGTCCTTCTGATCTTAACAATCAATAACCCACTCTCAGTGCAGCTTCACATGAGCATCCCAAAATGGTACGGTTAATCTTCTAGCCACCCACTGCAGTATAATCGATGTGCTGCAGCTCTGGGGTTGCAATGTCCATCTATCAGGAATAACAGGGAAAAATTATTTGAACTTGTCAAGATAAAGACTAAAGGTTCTGTATAATGTTGACTCTCTGGCCATGGAGGGCTCTGGAGATTTAGGAAATATAAATCTGTGATAGTTGGGGACACGTTTGAACAAACTCTCTATAATCTGACACAATTATTTTTAGAAATTTAATTAATCATTAATATTATTCTCATCAATATAGGGCTTCAAGAACAAGGACATGGCTTGCTCTTTTATTGGACTGAAAAGAGGTTTGCTTCCTTTAAAAATTTCAAGGTTGAATGAGAATGCGACCGGTTTCTTGTATTGTAACCGGTGTGCAACATTTAAAGTTAGCAGGTACAGGGACACCAAACTGACAACAACATTCAGATATATGGTTACGGGACAACCTATGACATTAAGGATAGATTATCATGTGATACGGCGGGGGTAATCTATTTGCTGGAGTGCCCCTGTGGAAAACAATATGTTGGTAGAGCTATCAGGTAGAGTACAAGAGCATAAAAGAAATATAGGTAATAAATTGACTACACATAGGCCTAGATTTACTAAGCTGCGGGTTTGAAAAAGTGGGGATGTTGCCTATAGCAACCAATCAGATTCTAGCTGTCATTTTGTGGAAGGTACTAAATAAATGAAAGCTAGACTCTGATTGGTTACTATAGGCAACATCCCCACTTTTTCAAACCCGCAGCTTAGTAAATCTAGCCCATAGTGTGCTCGAACAGTCTCTTGCATGCCACAACCATGAACCCTCTGATTTAAGATTCATTGGCATACAGAAAGTCAACAGACCTTGGAGAGGAGGAGATTACATCCGCCTGCTTACCCAAGAAGGGACTAGGTAGATTTTTCACCTTAAAACTCTGTCACCTAGGGGTTTAAATATGGAAATTGATCTGAATACCCTTTTGTAAAATTGTGATTTTTCTGGATAGTCTTTCTGGCATCACCTGTATGTTATTGAGAAGATTTGGTGTTTACATTAATTTCTAAACATATATGGTTATGTTATGCTTCTGACAATTATTTATTTATAGGATTGGAGCCACTATGGATTTGTTTAAATAACTTTCTGTCTTTGTGCATTCTTTTTGTGTGCATTTAATATAAATTTGCATTGTTGCACCTTTTTGGTGCTTAGACTATAACATCATGGATCCTTTCTATGAGGACACTATATTAGATTGCCTTCAACTTTGTATTTTAATGAAGAAACCAGTACCTTCATTTGGACCAATAAAGTGATTCCTTGTAAATAGGAGAGGACTCTATTGATTGATCAATATGGAGGAGTTACCCTTTTTATTGATTATGTGGCTCATAAATAAGATCTCTTTTTTTCTCACTTAAGATTCATCATAATCCCTGAAGAAGCCCTATGCGGAAGAAACGCACTGGTTTGCATAGACTGCATTTAGAGAAGCATCCTGGCTGTTATACTATTTTTGCCGGAGCTAGCTCTGCAACAAGTGCCACTACTAACGTCTGAACATATGTGTGCATGAGCGCCACCCTTAAGTGCTGTTGGTTGTGGGAGCTGCAGTGAGTAACATCTTGGCATCGTTCCTAAGCTGCACACCATTCCAGCAGCCACCGTCTCTTCCGAGACCCCAAGGGGTGTTTTCCGGTCCCTGCACGAGTCTAGGAACGGAACTGTTTTCTTGTTATTGGTGAGTTCTCTGGAACATTCCCATCTGTACAGCCACTACTAACTGGAGTGAGTCATCTGCGATGGTATTTGGACCCTTTTCTGGTATATGATCCAATCAAAGGGATGGACTTTTGAATTTCAGTTTTGAATATGTGGGTGTGCTTTTCAATCAGCTCTACATAGGTATAGGATTAATGTTTACCAGTAAGAAGGATTTGTAATCACTATTGAACCCGCACTCTGGGCTATATTTGTTTATTCTGCATTTTGGTCCGGACCAGGTTTGTCTAATGTGATGTATGTTTTTATCCCTATCATTAGGATTATATAAATTGTCAAGTTTGTAATAAATAATTTATCTATTTCTTCATCTGTTACCATTTCTGTGCCAGGAAACTATATGACTTTCTTTTATTATTATTATTCATTTATTTGTTAGGCGCCACAAGGTTTCCGCAGCGCCGTACATAATACAAACAGGAGACCATACAGGGTGACATAGTACTGAGCAATAAACACAAAGTACCAATACTTCAGAACTCCGGGCAGACATATGGGCGAAGATGGAGCAGAAGAACAGGTATGGAGACAGGAGGGGAGAGGGGCCCTGCTCATACGAGCTCACATCCTAAGGGAGGGTGGACAAACAGGCACAAGAGGGAGCCATTAAAGTAAGGGGGAGAAAGGCAGGGCTGGTGGAGAGAGGGGAGAATGAGAGAAGGAGGTTAGTGAAGGAGCAACAAGGTAAGGGTTAAGTGGATGGTTGGTAGGCTTTGAGGAACAGGTGAGTTTTAAGTGCCCGTTTGAAGGAGCACAGACTGGGTGAGAGACGGATGGAGCAAGGGAGGTCGTTCCAGTGAAGGGGAGCAGCTCGGGAGAAGTCTTGGATTCTGGAGTGGGAAGAGGTGATCAGAGTGGAGGAGAGGCGACGGTCATTGGCCGAGCGCAGGGAGCGGGCAGAGGTGTGAATGGTGAGAAGGTTAGAGATATAGGGGGCAGTACACTGGGAGAGAGCTTTGTAAGTGGTGGTGAGGAGTTTGAAAAGGATCCTGTAGGGGAAGGGGAGCCAGTGTAAGGCAAGACAGAGAGGGAAGTCGGAGGAGGAGCGGCGTGAGAGAAAGATGAGTCGGGCAGCCGCATTGAGAACAGAACGAAGGGGGGTGAGGTGGGAGAGGGGGAGGCCAGTGAGGAGAAGGTTGCAGTAGTCGAGGCGGGAGATGATGAGAGCGTGGATGATGGTTTTGGTGGCATCTTGTGAGAGGAAGGGCCGGATGCGGGCGATGTTACGCAGCTGGAAGCAGCAGGTGTGGGCTAGAGATTGGATGTGGGGGACAAAGGAGAGAGAGGAGTCAAGGGTGACACCCAGGCAACGGAGCTGGATGACAGAGGAGATGGTTGTATTATTAACCACGATAGAGAGGTTGTGGTGAGAAAGTGCAAGGACATCCAGGAGGAGAAGGCAGAGAGGCAGTCAGATACACGAGAGAGGAGAGTAGGAGAGAGATCAGGAGAAGATATGTAGATCCGAATGTCGTCAGCATAGAGGTGATACTGAAGACCGTAGGAGAAGATGAGAGTCCCGAGGGAGGAAGTGTAGAGCGAGAATAGTAGGGGGCCGAGAACAGAGCCCTGGGGGACTCCAACCGGGAGAGGGGAGGCAGAGCCAGATGTGGAGACAGAGAAGGTGCGGTTGGCGAGGTAAGAGCAGAACCAGGCGTGGACAGAACCAGAGAGGCCGAGAGAGAGAAGAGTTTAAATGTTAGTGTAAAAATAAAGCTATCAAGTGTTTGTATGCTAGATAAAAAATCAGCTAGTATTTAACATATGTGCAAAATGATAAATTAATTTGCACCCCTTGCATTGTAACATGGTTTGTCCTGGAGAACATTTACTCCTTTTTTCGCCTTACTTTCCTTAATGACTCAGGCCCTATGTTGTTAAACTAACTGTCTGTGTTATAAGTAGAGATGGGCGGGTCCGTTTCTCCGAGAACCGAACCCACCCGAACTTTGGGTATCCGAGTACCCGCCCATTCCGAATCCAAATCGAGGCCGAACGTCATTGTGACGTCGTCGGATCTCGGGGCTCGGTTCTCGCAATACTTCAACTTTATAAATACACGCCTCCACAGAAATCCATCGCCATTTGACAGAGGGAGAGAGCAGGGTGTAGTCATAGGCTAATTAGAGCAGGGACAGAGAATACAATATTGTTCTTGCAATTGCTCTAACCAAAATCGCTAGTGCAGAGAGGAGGATAGAGGTTTATTATTTTTTCTTCATATTTGGCACTCCCCAGCGCTTTTGGGGTGTCCCCCATAATTGTGCATAAATATTTCTGGCTGTCAAAAGTCATATCTGTCAGCAGTATCTACTAAATAATTTTTAGCACTCCTCAGTGCTTTTGGGGTGTCCTCCCTAATTGTGCATTAATATTTCTGGCTGTCAAAAGTCATATCTGTCAGCAGTATCTACTAAATAATTTTTAGCACTCCTCAGTGCTTTTGGGGTGTCCTCCCTAATTGTGCATTAATATTTCTGGCTGTCAAAAGTCATATCTGTCAGCAGTATCTACTAAATAATTTTTAGCACTCCTCAGTGCTTTTGGGGTGTCCTCCCTAATTGTGCATTAATATTTCTGGCTGTCAAAAGTCATATCTGTCAGCAGTATCTACTAAATAATTTTTAGCACTCCTCAGTGCTTTTGGGGTGTCCTCCCTAATTGTGCATTAATATTTCTGGCTGTCAAAAGTCATATCTGTCAGCAGTATCTACTAAATAATTTTTAGCACTCCTCAGTGCTTTTGGGGTGTCCTCCCTAATTGTGCATTAATATTTCTGGCTGTCAAAAGTCATATCTGTCAGCAGTATCTACTAAATAATTTTTAGCACTCCTCAGTGCTTTTGGGGTGTCCTCCCTAATTGTGCATTAATATTTCTGGCTGTCAAAAGTCATATCTGTCAGCAGTATCTACTAAATAATTTTTAGCACTCCTCAGTGCTTTTGGGGTGTCCTCCCTAATTGTGCATTAATATTTCTGGCTGTCAAAAGTCATATCTGTCAGCAGTATCTACTAAATAATTTTTAGCACTCCTCAGTGCTTTTGGGGTGTCCTCCCTAATTGTGCATTAATATTTCTGGCTGTCAAAAGTCATATCTGTCAGCAGTATCTACTAAATAATTTTTAGCACTCCTCAGTGCTTTTGGGGTGTCCTCCCTAATTGTGCATTAATATTTCTGGCTGTCAAAAGTCATATCTGTCAGCAGTATCTACTAAATAATTTTTAGCACTCCTCAGTGCTTTTGGGGTGTCCTCCCTAATTGTGCATTAATATTTCTGGCTGTCAAAAGTCATATCTGTCAGCAGTATCTACCAAATAATTTTTAGCACTCCTCAGTGCTTTTGGGGTGTCCTCCCTAATTGTGCATTAATATTTCTGGCTGTCAAAAGTCATTTCTGTCAGCAGTATCTACTAAATAATTTTTAGCACACCTCAGTGCTTTTGGGGTGTCCTCCCTAATTGTGCATTAATATTTCTGGCTGTCAAAAGTCATATCTGTCAGCAGTATCTACTAAATAATTTTTAGCACTCCTCAGTGCTTTTGGGGTGTCCTCCCTAATTGTGCATTAATATTTCTGGCTGTCAAAAGTCATATCTGTCAGCAGTATCTACTAAATAATTTTTAGCACTCCTCAGTGCTTTTGGGGTGTCCTCCCTAATTGTGCATTAATATTTCTGGCTGTCAAAAGTCATATCTGTCAGCAGTATCTACTAAATAATTTTTAGCACTCCTCAGTGCTTTTGGGGTGTCCTCCCTAATTGTGCATTAATATTTCTGGCTGTCAAAAGTCATATCTGTCAGCAGTATCTACTAAATAATTTTTAGCACTCCTCAGTGCTTTTGGGGTGTCCTCCCTAATTGTGCATTAATATTTCTGGCTGTCAAAAGTCATATCTGTCAGCAGTATCTACTAAATAATTTTTAGCACTCCTCAGTGCTTTTGGGGTGTCCTCCCTAATTGTGCATTAATATTTCTGGCTGTCAAAAGTCATAACTGTCAGCAGTATGTACTAAATAATTTTTAGCACTCCCCAGTGGTTTGCGCTCAGAATGGATTCAAAGCAGTCCACATATGATCTGAATGAGCAACCAGGTTCTGTCACCAGTCCTGATGTTAGTGTTCCCAGTACGTCATCTGGCCAAGGCGATGTCAAACAACAGAGTGTTTTCAAATTAGTGCAAAAAACAAAAAACAAAAAAAAATTTACTGTATTGAAGCGAAAAAGAAGTGTAACTGAGCAAAAGTTAAGTGACGATAAAAAAAAAATTGCAAGCATGCCATTCTACACATGCAGTGGCAAAGAGAGAATGAGGCCTTCACCTTTGGCTATTAGTGGCAGATCCCAAAAGGTTACCCAGCCTACAATTGGTGCACAACTACTGTTACGCGTCAAAGCCGAGCTGCAAGATAACAGTGAGGCATTACAGGAGAATATTTGCTCTGATTCACAAATGACAACAATCCCTGTGGAGAGTCCATCCAACAGTGGGATGTCTAATCGTGAGCATTCTGCTGATGTGTGCCTTAATAGCCCGAGTGTAGCCGGTGATACCCAAATTGAGGATGCCACTTTGGAATTAGAAGAGGATGAGGGGGAGATTTGTGTAGGTGACGAGGGCGCTAATGAGGATGTTGATGAGGATGAGGTTGTTTGTGTAAGTCCTGCACCAGTGGCAGCAGTTCTGGCACATGACAAGAAAAAGGCCATTGTCATGCCTGGGCATAAAACAAAAAAATCCACTTCTTATGTGTGGAATTATTTCTACCCAAATCCAGACAATTGTATAGCCATTTGTAGTGTATGTGAAGCCACAGTCAGTCGAGGGAGGGACCTTAACCATCTTGGAACCTCGTCTATGTTACGCCATTTAACGAGAGTTCATGGCAAAGTGTTGGGAAAAGCTGAAAGTTCTTCCCAAAAGAATACAAGCAATCCCCCATCAGCTAAGACCCTCCGCTCACCGACATACCGACGGCTACAAAATACACCCACCACACCATCCTCATCAATATCCTCAGTAGCGCTCGGAGTTAGCCCGGCATCCCACTTAAGGCTGGATGACTCCGGCACTATTATTGATTCCTCTGAAGAAAGCGTTAGTCCTGCTGCTGCTGTTGCTGCTGCTGGGGGTGAATCGTCATCCCAGAGGCAGGTTAATAAAATGATCAGTCCTACATTTCAGCAATTAACTGTGAAACAATCATTTGCGAGGGGAAGCAAATATGACAGCAGTCACCCAGTCGCCAAGCGAATCACAGACGCCATGGCTGCAATGTTAGTGTTAGATCTGCGTCCAATCTCCACAATAAACGCAGCTGGTTTTTCACAGTTAATTGAGGTTTTGTGTCCGCGTTACAGAATTCCATCGCGACACCATTTCTCCCGTAAAGCTATTCCACAACTATACCAAAAAGTGTGTAAAAATGTAGAGATTGCGCTGAAAAATGCCATTCTGCCCACTGTTCACTTAACCACAGATATGTGGACAAGTGGAAGTGGCCAAACCAAAGACTATATGACTGTGACAGCCCACTGGGTTGGTCATTCACCTTCACCAGCAGGAACAGCAGCAGCATGTACACCACTACGTAACATTTGTCACAGGCAGGCCACTCTTTGTATCACCGGCTTCACTAACAGGCATACGGCTGACAATTTGTTACGCAAACTGAGAGATGTGATTGATGCATGGCTTATACCACTCGGACTCTCCCCAGGGTATGTCATTTCAGATAACGCCAACAATATAGTGCGAGCATTACAGCTGGGTGATTTCCAACATATTCCCTGTTTTGCTCACACCATCAACTTGGTGGTGCAGAGCTTCCTACGAAATAACCGTGAGGTGCAGGAGATGCTTTCGGTGGCCCGTAAAATTTCAGGCCATTTCAGGCATTCAGCCACAGCATGTAGGAGATTACAGCAGCTCCAAGAGCAGTTTAACTTGCCCTGCCACCAACTTAAGCAAGAGGTGGTAACTCGGTGGAATTCCACCCTGTACATGCTTCAGAGGATGGAGGAACAGCGCAAAGCCATCCAAGCATATTGCACAAGTCATGACCTTGGGAAAGGAGGGGGGATGTATTTCACTCTTGCACAGTGGGGAATCCTTTCAGTGCTGTGCAAGGTGCTGAAACCATTTGAAGTTGTGACATGTGAGGTCAGTGCAGACTCTGCTAGTTTGAGCTAAGTCATTCCTTTAATTAGACTATTGGAAAAGCAGCTTGAGAAAATGAAGGAGGAGCTGAAAGCAAGCAATTCAGCAAAGTATGTTGGCCTTGTCGATCAAGTACTTAATTCGCTTCACAATGATCCTCGAGTTATTAAGATCTTGAACTCAGATTAGTACGTTTTGGCCACTGTGCTTGATCCAAGGTTTAAAACCTACATTGAGTCTTTACTTGTAAATGAGCGAGATGTGAACTTTTGCAAGGAGCTATTGCTCAGCAAGTTGGCCGCTGAACTGGGCCTCGGCTTGACGACGTGTCCTCCTTCACTTTCTCAAGCTGTTGCTCGTAAAAAATTAAATTTCCAAAAAAGAAGCAGGGAAGACACAGGGGGCAGACCAGAACAATTTAACATCTGGGCTGGTTTGAAGGATTTTTCAAAAAAATGTGTCACTTTGCCCATAACTCCATCCAATATGAGTATAAACATGCAAAGGATGGTGGAGGATTACTTTCAAGAGGTAGTTGATATGGAAATGTCAGACAGTCCCTTTCCTTACTGGGAAGAAAAGCAGGCCATTTGGAAACCCATGTACAAACTTGCTTTGCAATACCTAAGCTGCCTACCCTCCAGTGTGTACTCTGAACGAGTGTTCAGCACAGCAGGGAACTTAGTCAGTGATCGCCGTAGAAGGTTACTTCCCAAAAATGTGGAGAAAATGATGTTTATAAAAATGAACTACATCTTCCACGAGGAAGGCCTTCACCATCCAAGACATCCAAGCACTGACTGTTCTCTAATGGCGGATTCAAGCGGCGATGAATTGATAGTCTGTGATGATGACGTACACACTGATGAGGGTGAGGATTAAGCTGAAGATGATGCCGATAACATCTTTTTAAAACTTTCTATGTAAGTGTAGGGTGCAATCTACCCCCAAAGAGGAAAGGGACTTGTGGCATTTCCATATCACATACCATCTTGAAAGGCTGCTGTTAGGGCAATTTATCCTTAAGGGTAGGGTGTCATAGACAGAGTGACCCTAAACTGGCTTTGTCCATTTTTCATAATATTGTACAGTCTATAATGGCTGAATTTTTGGGTATTTTATACAAGTGGAGGGGGGCCTAGAGAGACAGAAACCAAACTGGCTTTTTCCATGTCAATTAATATTGTACAGTCTATAATGGCTGAATTTTTTGGTATTTTATACAAGTGGAGGGGGGCCTAGAGAGACAGAGTGACCCCAAACTGTCTTTCTCCATGTCAATTAATATTGTACAGTCTATAATGGCTGAATTTTTTAGTATTTTATACAAGTGGAGGGGGGCCTAGAGAGACAGAAACCAAACTGGCTTTCTCCATGTCAATTAATATTGTACAGTCTATAATGGCTGAATTTTTTGGTATTTTATACAAGTGGAGGGGGGCCTTGAAAGACAGAAACCAAACTGGCTTTTTCCATTTCTTTACATATTTAACTATAAGTGTAGGGTGTAATATACATTCAAAGACGATGGCTGCATTGCCAATATGCATAGATGGAGAGGAAGACAATCTGTTTTGTGTGTAGAATAGGCCTACCAACGAAGAATTAAACTGTTTTTTTGGATGATTTATTACCTCAACAATTAGATTACTTGTCTCTAAAACAGTTGGAGCACTAAATTGGGTTAATTTAGGCCCAAAAACATGGATTTTCTAAAAAAATAGCAAAACAAAACCAAACAAAACCAAAACCAAAACCAAAACACGCAATGGCGGTTTTGCAAAACCAAAACACGACGGTAATCCAGATCCAAAACCGAATCCAAAACCAAAACACGGGGGTCAGTGACCATCTCTAGTTATAACTACCTTGAACATGACTACCACCAAAAACAGTAACTACATAGTGTTATGTGCACTAGAAATTTGCTGCCCTGTAAATATGCACCTAAATAACATGAAAGCAATGGGTAGCACATGACATAAAAAAAAGAGGAGGAAACAGCATTTGCGTCCGCATCTTATTGTATTGTATATTATAATTTAAGAAAACGCAGAGTGACAACTTGTACTGATTTGCTGCCTGTATGCTATCATCATTCCTACAGTATACTGTATTCATTTTAAACACTATGTTCAAAAATACTCCTGTAACTCATATCTGACAAAAAATCATGGATCTACGTCTGAATGGGTGGAGTGCGAATGTGAAAATTGCAACGACAGTTAAATAGGCAATAAAATGGCAAATGTAATTATAGTAACATATAAAAAGTATAGTCTTACGTAAAAAGTGACATCCATGATTTCCAACATCCCTGGGATAAATAGCGACAACACCAAATGCAGGCAGTATGACTGCCCACACCTAAAACCACAACACTTACATTGGCAGCATTAAGGGGGCAACGAGAGAACCCTCCGGCTGTCTAATCTACAAGCCTTACTAAAAAATATTAGAAAAAAGCGCGGGGGTGCTTGGTATAAACACTATTAACCTTGCCAGCAGTTCGACATTTTATTGATTATTTAACTGTTGTCGGAATAATTAACATCGTAAATGTGACTACCACTGGAATATCTGTGTTTGCCAGGGGCAGTTATCCTCATTAACGCTTGTTCTGGCCAAATATGGAGTCTTTTGCATTTTTTTTTTATAACAGAGAGAGATTTTCTAGAAGACAAGCAAGTTGTAGGATACAATAGAAAATCAGGATTTAGATTCGCACATAAATGTCTTTGCTAGAGAAACAGGAAAATCAAGTAACTCAATTTAAAATCTGATGGCTATTTATTTGTGTTTTCCATATATAAATTATAACTCAATGCATTTTGTTATCTACAATGCTGCTTTTTATTCTGTTAACAGATTGACCAACCTGAAACTTGAATAGGTATATTTTATGCAGAAAGAGATTGCAGCGATAGACTTGGATATTGCAATTTCAAATTCTATTACTAAAGGTAGCTATGGGGCACTTTGATTCCTTTATATGGAATCTCTTTAAAGTTTACAAAAAAATTATTATTTTATTGACTTTTTTTCTCCTCTAGTATTTTTTGTTTATTTTCTGCCGTTTGTGAGAAGGATTTTACCTCCTCGGAGATGTCTCACATCTGAACAGAGGAAATTATATTCTAGAGAAGGCCCTACCTGGACTTTCATGCACCATCTGCTTCAGTTTCACCTGGGATCGCTTCAGACAGCTGGTACATGCAAGACAGGGGTTGGAGGTTACAATCAAAGAAAAAGAAAGAAACTATGGAATAATTTCCCATTACCACTGCACTGTTATTTATACCTGAAAGTATAAAAGAAAAAAAAGTGATGCAATTTGTGAGTGAAGTTAAAAGCAGCGGCAGTGCCAGCATAAAATGACATTGCTTTGTTCCATTGATTTAAAAAAGAAATGTTTCATTCTTCAAACCCCTTTTTTGTTTTACTTTTAAACAGAATGTAGAAAACAAATGCAAAGTTTAAAGCCTGCAAAGTTTAAACTGTTTTCTATCAAAAATATTTGGAATATTGTGTCAAAACCTATCTATGATTTATATTAATTGAATTGATGTTTAGGGAGGTGGCCAAATCCACACCTCCCAACATGTCTGTCCCTGGCAGCGGGAAAGGGGGCGTGGCCACATCACAAGGGGGGCTGCCCATTACATACCACCTTTCCCCCAACATTCCCACCCTCGGGACAAACATGTCCCCAGGCGGGACAGCAGGACAGAGTCCTAAAATCAGGATTGTCCCTAGAAAATCGTGACACTTGAGAGGTATGGTCAAATCTCAAGAGGAGCACTGTGCAAAAGAGTAAATATCATATCAAAGTTCAACCTCCTACCGCGTTAGAATCTCCCTTTTCATTACATAAGAGGTTTCCGTTGTTCTCCTAAGATACTGCTCGATGCCTAGGTGTTATCCTTGACTCACAACTCATTTATTCCCCACATCAACTGCATATCTAAATCATGTTACATACATACATCTAAAGAACATTTCCAGAATACGCACATATCTCACACAAGACACCGCAAAAACCTTAATTTATACACTCATCGTTCCCGCATCGACTATTGCAATTCCCTTACTGGTCTTCCCAAAGTCAGACTTGAACCCTTACAATCTATTATGCACGCAGCGGCTAGATTGATTTTCCTTGCAAAACATTCTTCCTCTGCTGAGCCACTCTGTCAGTCTCTACATTGGCTGCCTGTATTTCAACAAATCCAATTTAAAATTCTGCTAAGTATGTTAACCTTGTAGATCAAGTTCTTTATTGGCTTTACCAGGAACTAAAGGTTTGCTGCATCTTGAAATTGGATCACTACATTTTGACGACCTTGCTTGATCCAAGGTTTTAGTCATATGTAATGTCTTTCTTTCCAACTGACACAGGCCGTCAACAAAATTGTACCGACATACATTTCTTCACTTGTCTCAAAATATTTCCCTACTCGACACCTCCGTTCTGCACAAGATCTGCGTCTCTCTTCCACTCTCATCACATCCTCCCATTCTTGGTTACAGGACTTTTTTTGGGCTGCACCCACTTTGTGGAATTCCCTCCCTCGCACAGTAAGACTTGCCTCTAGTCTCCAAACCTTCAAGCGTTCTCTGAAAACCCACCTCTTCAGACAAGGTTATGATATTCGTCAACCACCATCCTAATCTCCCCTATTACCACCCTCTACACAGCTAACACAAGACAACAGCCTTCTGACCAACATTGGTACACACACAGCCCACTCAGTACTTTTACCTTTGCGTTCTAGCTGATCCAGTGTGCAATATGATGTAGCACATGCCCTTGTGTTTCAAACTCCCATTGTCCCATAGATTGTAAGCTTGCGAGCAGGGTTCTCTTACCTCTCTGTCTGTATGTATTACCCAGTATTGTTTTATTAATGTTTGTTCCCAATTGTAAAGCGCTACGGAATTTGCTGGCGCTATATAAATAAATGATGATGATGATGATGATGATACTGCTCAGTAGGGTGCAGTAGGAATGGATTGTACTTTGTGAAGACTGCACAGAGATATTCACTGTACATGATTTCCCATGTCTGATTTTTAATTTACATGCTGAAGCCAGATAGAATATACCAAACCGAAGGAAAAGTAGTTCATCTGTGCAGAATACTCTATACTAGAACAACTGCTGAACATTTACAAGAAAAAATCAAAATGTATAAATATGGAAAATTTCTCCTACAAGGTGACCCTACAGTATTATCACTCATGAATAATTGGTATTTTTACGTATGCAGTTTAATCAGGTTCTTGTAGCACTATTTCTTTAATAAAGGATTTCTATTTTTGAGCTTGCAACCTGTCTCTGACATCACTATGCAAATTTACCCGGATTTACTGTAAATCCCCAGCTTTGCTAGACTCACTTTATATATCTTTTATTCCATATTTGCTGTAAAAAGTTGTCTACCCTTGTATATATTTTTGATATTTGGATTATGGTAAATAAAATACTCTTTCACTCCAAGGCCATGCATTGATACAGTGTTCTTCACTCTCCATCTGTATTGTGTCAAATGTGATCTATATTTACTAACTTATTTATCCTACTTCTGCTCTGGCTTTGGGATAAGACAAGACAGAAGATCTGCACTAGAAGGTCAAACAATATAGTTCTGGCCTCTCATGTATTAACCAGCAACATAGATTGTGATTTTACACTGCTCCTAGTGTCACACATCAAAGTAACTAAAATGAGGGTAAATTACAAATTTTGGTGGCAGCGTCAAATCAGGGGATGCTTAATCAGATCCTGGTTAACCGTTCCAGTCGTCCTAGACTAATACGTTCATATCGCCCCCTCGACTTTTACACCAGGCTAATACGTGATTGGCAAAAGCGAACTCGTCCATAATTTAAAATCCAGCTTCCTTCACCCCACCAATGTTTAGGTTTGTATTCACCAACAAATCAATTTAAAAATGATTTGACTTAAATCTGTCACTAAAGGCTGATGAAGAGTGGGACATAGGGCAGATTGCGTAGCATGTCTTGTGTGAAAACGCTCTGCACATGCCCAGAAAGTGCGCACACATATATGCTCCTATGCAGGCTTGTGTGATCCCATAGATTGCAAGCTTGTGAGCAAGGCCCTCTTACATCTTTGACTGTATGTATTACCCATAATTGTCTTATAAATGTTTGTTCCCAATTGTAAAGCGCTACATAATTTGTCGACGCTATATAATAAATGTTGATGTTGATGATTCTTCCCAGAAAGTGCACACACACATATGCTCCAATGCAGACTTGTGTGATTCTGGCCCACTTGTGCCTGGAGAGGCAGGAGGGGGAAGGAAGTACACCATGCAGAGACGCAGAAACACATATACACCACTCTTGCCAACTCTCCCGGAAAGTCCGGGAGACTCCTGAAATTTGGGTCGGTCTCACAGACTCCCGGGAGAGCTGGCAAGTCTCCCGCATCCGGGAATTACCTTCCCGATATGACGCGATTCGAGGTGAATTGCTTTCATTTTGGCTCCGCCCAAATGAAAGCAATCATTTTGGCTCCGCACCCCGCAACGGAAATGCCATTTTGTCGCGGGGGCGGCGCCAAAAAGACTTGTTTGCCATGCCCCGCCCCCTCCCGCCCTCAAGCCACGCCCATCTCCTGGAAAACACTTGCCAAAAGTTGGTAAGTATGATATACACGCCTCCTAACAGGTGTGTCTTTTGCACCTACTATAGGGCAGGTACAAATACACGCTGATGATGGTCACTTATGGTAAGCCAGATGCATATGCTGCTGATCCAGAGGTGGACAGCTCTGCATATTGCTGGAAATACGCTTGTTTTCTGTGCTCTTTTATTAAGAGTAAGTTACTCCTGTTTTGCGTCCAACTCTGCATCAGCTCCTCTATGTCTAAATTTACTATGGATTAAATTATTAATTGCTAATATACATTAGTTTATATTTAACTACTTAATATGCTTTATTGCCGTCAGTGACATAGAAACATAGATTGATAGTAGTAAATCAATGTGCCCAAGATCAATCCAAGTGGTAACATATTGATTGTGATATTCTATTTATGTTTTTCATTTTGTGCAGCGTTTAGTACATTCTTTTTTTTTTAAATCCAGTATTTTTATTGAAATTTTTTAAGATATAAACATACTAAACAACAAAAAGAAAAGAAAAACAATCGCATACATATCGGAATTAAATGACGGAATTTACAAGATTACATTAAAGCATAATAATAATAAATGTGCTATATTCATTCAGGATCATACATCGTAAATGCTTATACATAAGTATGTTACACATGCAGGGTTTATTACATGGACTCAGATACTTATTATAAGAACTGCGGTAGCCATTCATTTAAGTAGATAGAGCATCTGTACTAGATGACATAGGATAGAATGGAGACTCTAACCATCTGTACCATATATTCTCAAATTCCTTCAGAGCCTGTCTGCTAGTATAAACAAATCTCTCGTGCCTTATGGTGGTATTGACCAGTGCCTTCCAATTTTTAACCGTGGGACTCGTCGGGGCCAACCACAGCCTCGCTATACAGACCTTAGCCAACATCAATAACTGTGAAATGTACATTTTTGTCAGTTTATTAACTTTCCCCTTCAATCGGAGCCCAAAGAGACAAGTGGCCGGTGAACTAAGAGACACTTCAATTCCAGTAACCTGAATACATCTCCTGATCCTTCGCCAGAAGATTTGTATATATGAACACTCCCATAGAAGGTGCCAAAAGTTAGCATTGATCGAATTGCATTTCGGACAGTTAGGGGTAGCATCCGGGTGAAATTTTGCCAATCTAATAGGGGTAAAGTAGGCCCTGTGTAAGATAAACACCTGTATTTGTTGAAATTTTAATGATGAAGTATAACCTTTAGTACTGTCTGTAACCATTTCCCACTCCTTGTCTGATAAAGGGCCAATATCTATTTCCCACTGATTCCTCAAACCATCCAAATCATCTGCAGTGGATTCATACAGAAGACATGAATACATTCGAGAGATCAGACCTCTATAACCCAAGGCCTGTAATTGTTTCCTCAGTGGATCCACCCCAAACACCAAAGTCTCCCCTTTAAATTGTGTGCTTAGGGCGTGTCGTAACTAAAGGTAAGAATAAAACATTGTTTTGGGTACAGAGAATTCCCCAACCAACTGTTCGAAGGATTTAAGTACATTTGTATCATAAAGCTGACCTACCGAAACCACACCCAACCGAGACCACTCCCTGGCCCTCTTCACTGTATTCAACTTCTCAAATTTCTTTGCCCCTCAGATAGGAGTATATGGATCACTGTCAGTTTGTTTTTATTATTTTATTACAGATTGTCCAAATCTTAACTGCCTGAATCAGGAGCGGAGGAGCCCGCATACCAAGCCGCCCCGCCAGCAGTGACTGTAAGGGAGTGTGATTAGAATTAAATTGGTGTATCAACACCCAATGTAGCTCATGGTAATCGGGGTCCGAAACCCATGCCTTAAGGTGGACCAATTGAGAGGCAAAATAATATAATTTCAAGTTAGGAAGTGCAAATCCACCAGAAGATCTGGATCTATACAGCGAGCTGAGCTTGACCTTAGCCCTTCCCCCTCCCCAAACCAATGAAATCAAATAGCTATCAATGCATCGGAAAATGGAGGGTGGAATATATACAGGTGACTGCTGGAGTATATATAAAAACTTTGGCTGCACCATCATCTTAATTAAATTTATCCTACCGGAGACAGAAAGTGGGAGCTTCTTCCATACATGAGTTTTTTCTTTAATGTATTTGAGCTGGGGCAGCAAATTAAGTCCTACATATTCAGCGGGGGTATTAGAGATCCATATTCCCAAGTATTTGAATTCCGATGCCCATTTTAACTGTAAGCCTTCTGGCATTGTCACGGGACACTCCCATCCCAGAGGGAACACGCTAGATTTATCCCAATTAATTTTTAAGCTGGAAAAAAACCCAAATCCATCAACCACCTGCAGCAAATGTTTTAGGGAAGTGTCGTGATCTGAAAGGAACAACAGCATATCATCTGCATATAATGCCACCTTATCCTCTCTGTGCTCTGATCTAAGTCCCACAATTTCTGTCTAGTACCCCGATCTACTTGAAATTGTTGAGAAAGATGCCAATTGACACAGACCCGCGCCACTGGATGTGAATACAAAAGTTTAACCCATTTTATAAATTCCGGGCCCACTTCAAATCGGGACAATACCTCCCACAGGTATGGCCACTCCACCGAGTCAAGCGCCTTGGCTGTGTCCAAGGACACCACAACTTGGCTCTCAGAAGAGGGTGACCGCACCTGCAGGAGAGTATACAGCCTTCTAAGATTGATAGACGTGGACTTGCCCGGCATAAATCCCGTCTATTCTGAACACCTCACAATATAGTTATTAGTCCAAAACGTTGCAACAAGGTATCTTTCTGGACTGCGTAGAGGAGTGGGTCACCACAATATATATTAAAAACCCTGAACTTTTATGATTCGCACCAATAAATGTACCTGGACTGCGTAGAGGAGTGGGTCACCACAATATATATTAAAAACCCTGAACTTTTATGATTCGCACCAATAAATGTACCTGGACTGCGTAGAGGAGTGGGTCACCACAATATATTAAAAACCCTGAACTTTTATGAATCGCACCAATAATTGTACCTGGACTGCGTAGAGGAGTGGGTCACCACAATATATATTAAAAACCCTGAACTTTTATGATTCGCACCAATAAATGTACCTGGACTGCGTAGAGGAGTGGGTCACCACAATATCTTAAAAACCCCGAACTTTTATGAATCGCACCAATAAATGTACCTGGACTGCGTAGAGGAGTGGGTCACCACAATATCTTAAAAACCCTGAACTTTTATGATTCGCACCAATAAATGTACCTGGACTGCGTAGAGGAGTGGGTCACCACAATATATTAAAAACCCTGAACTTTTATGATTCGCACCAATAATTGTACCTGGACTGCGTAGAGGAGTGGGTCACCACAATATATTAAAAACCCTGAACTTTTATGATTCGCACCAATAAATGTACCTGGACTGCGTAGAGGAGTGGGCACTGGGCACCACAATAAAATATATAAAAAACTTCAACAGATCTGCATTACACTACACATACGGCTGCTCCTCCATCCTCTCCATCATATACATGTTGGAGTTTTAGCGTGTGACAACCTCTTGTTTTTGATAATGTCAGTGCATTTTGAATATTTTTCAATTTGCCCCACACCACTGAATGTACTTTATCTATGATACGCAATACGCATCTATCTATCTTGACTGCGTAGTGTGGTGGCCCCGGTACACAATTTGGTACCGAGGCCACAATATAATTAAAAAACCCTCCACGTGTCAGAATTCCACCAAACAAGTATCTGGACTGCATAGTGGGGTGGCCCCGGTACCCAATTTGATACCGGGGCCACAATACCTCCTCCAAACATGGTACAGACAATTCGTCATTGAGATCCCAGACAGACAGGGTCAAAGTGTTATTGTTTGACTTTGTAAACCCAAAAAACTGTCCCTGTTGCACATAGTCGTGCAATGAAGACTGACTTTTTCATTTAAAGGCACGATCTTTCAAGTGTAGTGTTTGTAAGTCTAAGTCATATTATACTTTTGGTAAAATTGGTTTATTTTGTTCCTCTTTATGGTAATTAGTAATAGAATTAAAGTATGAAATAGAATTAAAGTATGAAATAGAATTAAAGTATGAAATAGAATTAAAGTATGAAATAGAGTGGTATAGAGTTGTAGTGTGGTATAGATAGAGTGGTCCACACAATATAATAATAAAACCCTCAACTGGTCTGAATTCCACCAAACAAGTATCTGGACTGCGTAGTGTGGTGGCCCCGGTACACAATTTGGTACCGAGGCCACAATATAATTAAAAAATTGGGCATCAACTGTCACCGTTGTTTAATATCTGATACACCTAAATATGGACTGCACAGTGGAGTGGCCCCGGTAGTAAATTTGGTGCCGGGGCCACAATACCTCCTCCAACTTCCAAGTGTAGTGTTTATAAAGACAGACAGCGTCGAAGTGTTATTAGTTGACTTTCTTAACCCTAAAATTGTCCCTGTTGCAAATATTCGTGCAATGGACAGTTACTTTTTTATTGAAAGACTCAAGCTGTCAAGTGTAGTGTTTATAAAATATAAACAACAATACAGTAGTTTTAGAGCACGTCAATACCTCTTGTTTTAAATTATGACACGGCATTTTACTTTTGGTTTAATTTCTTGTATTTTTTTAAATTTGGTTTTACTTTTTGAACATGGCAAACGACTGTTGATTGGTCATATAATGCAAAAAAAAAAGGTCCAAGATGGAATTGTCCTTGGGCCCTCACACCCACCCTTATGTTGTTTAAATAGGACATGCACACTTTAACAAACCAATCATTTCAGCGACAGGGCCTACCAAACAACTTTGGCTGAAATGATTGGTTTGTTTGGGCCCCCACACCAAAAAAGCTATTCATCTCTCCCTGTACAGACTAAACAGGCTCTACTGAGGCAAGATGTCGTCCTCATCCTCAACCTCTGATTCCTCTCCCCCTACAGTGTGTACTTCCTCCTCATCACACATTATCAATTCGTCCCCGCTGGACTCCACAACCACAGGTCCCTCTGTAGTATCTGGAGGGCAGTGCTGTACTTCATTGAGGAATTGATTATTCATTTTTATAAACATCATTTTTTCAACGTTGTGAGGAAGCAACCTCCTTCGCCGCTCACTGACCAGGTTCCCCGCTGCACTAAAAACTCTTTCCGAGTACACACTGGAGGGGGGACAACTCAGGTAAAATAGAGCCAGTTTGTACAGGGGCTTCCAAACTGCCTTTTTTTCCTGCCAGTAACAATATGGACTGTCTGACATGTCTACTTGGATGGTGTCAGCAAAGTAATCATCCACAATTTTTTCTATTGTGACAGCATCCAATGCAGCGAGAGTAGACATGTCTGCAATGGTTGGCAGGTCCTTCAGTCCGGACCAGATGTTATCAGCATCCCCGCCAGTGCCTCTTTTGGGAAAACTGAGCTTTTTCCTCGCAGCCATAGATGTGGAAGAAAATGAGGGTGGAGCTGTTGGCATGTCACGGTCCTCTTCAGAGGACAATCTCCTGACCAGCAGGTCTTTGCACCGCTGTAGACTTGTGTCCGCCGGAAACAGAGACACAACATACGCTTTAAACCGAGGATCGAGCACGGTGGCCAGAATGTATTCCTCTGACTTTAAAAGAGTGACCACCCTCGGATCCTGGCAAAGCATACGAAGGGCTACATCCACAAGAGCTACATGCTTGGTGTAATCGCAATGGCTTACCAGCTCCTCCCTCACTTTCTCCAGCTGCTTCTGCAACAGCCTGATCAGGGGAATGACCTGACTCAAGCTGGCAGTGTCGGAACTGACTTCTCGTGTGGCAAGTTCAAATGGTTGCAGAACCTTGCACAACACGGAAATCAGTCTCCACTGCGCTTGACTGAGGCGCATCCCCACTCCTTTGCCTATGTCGTAGGTGGCTGTGTAGGCCTGAATGGCCTTTTGCTGCTCCTCCATCCTCTGCAGCATATAGAGGGTGGAGTTCCAGCGCGTCACAACCTCTTGTTTGAGGTGATGGCAGGGCAGGTTCATGCTTTTTTGATGTGCCTCTAGTCTGCGGTAGGCACTGGCTGAATGCCGAAAGTGTCCAGAAATTTTGCGCGCCACCGCAAGCATCTCCTGCACACCCCTGTCACTCTTGAGGTAATGCTGCACCACCAAATTAATGGTGTGGGCAAAACATGGGACGTGCTGGAAATTGCCCATATTTAATGCCCGCACAATGTTACTGGCATTGTCTGACACCACAAATCCCCATGAGAGTCTAAGTGGGGTAAGCCACTGGGAGATAATTTCCCTCATTTTCTCTAATATGTTGTCAGCATTGTGCCTCTTATTAAAGCCTGTAATGCACAATGTTGCCTGCCTTTGCATGAGCAGCCATTTTGTAGATGCTGCTACTGATGCAGCTGTTGCTGTTGCTGCGGAAGGGGATGCATCTACCCAGTGGGCTGTCACAGTCATATAGTCCTTCGTTTGCCCAGAACCACTTGTCCACATGTCCGTGGTTAAGTGGACAGTGGGTACAACCGCATTTTTAAGAGCACTGAGGACACTTGATCGTACTTCTCTGTACATTTTTGGTATCGCCTGCCTAGTGAAGTGGAATCTCGAGGGGATTTGGTACCGGGGACACAATACCTCCATCAACCCTCTAAATCCCACTCCACTGATGGCGGACACCGGGCGCACGTCTAACACCAACATTGCAGTTACAGCCGCAGTTATACGCTTTGCAATAGGGTGACTACTATCGTATTTTGTGGTCATGGCAAACGACTGTTGGACGGTCAATTGTTTTGTGAAAGACTTAGCGGTCTTACGACTTCCCCTCTGGGAAGATGACCGACTAACAGCAGCAACAGCAGCAGTGGCAGTAGTAGGCGTACCGCTGCAGGATTCCTCGGATGAATCCCGTATTGAGGAGGACTCAGTCTGGCTGCTGACTTGGGCTGCAGGACTGAATCTGATGGAGATTGTGGAGGAAGTTGACGAGGAGGGTGTTGCTGGTGTGTATCCAACTGGACCACGGGATTTAGGTGTCCCTGTACCGATGAGGGTCCTAGCCCCAGTTCCTGAACTAACCACTGAACTATGAAGGTTATTCAGGTGACGTATAAGGGAGGATGTTCCTAGGTGGGCAAGATCCTTACCCCTGCTTATTTGAGCTTTACATAAGCTACATATGGCCATACATTGGTTGTCTGGATTTGGATAAAAATAACTCCAGACCGAAGAGGTGCATTTTTTGGTCTTCTGACCAGGCATGACGATGGGCTTTTTCATCCCATGGACATCAGCTGTTTCCCCCCCTGGTGCCTCATTTACAATAACCACATCACCATCTTCATCATCAAGTTCCTCCACAGCGCCAGCTACATCATCAATAGCCTCCTCCCGAGCCACCTCTTCCCGTACAGTGATGGGAAGGTCAGGCTTGACAACCACCAACACCCTTGGACTCGGCTTGGGGATTTGTGATAATTTCTCTTTAGAAGGCAGAGTTGTTTGCTGTTTTGTTGCTGACAGCATAACTCTCTTCAATTTTTTGTAGGGGGGGGGAGGAGGAGGAGGGCTAAGATCCGTGGGTGAAGCTGAACCACTAGTCATGAACACCGGCCAGGGCCTAAGCCGTTCCTTGCCACTCCGTGTCGTAAATGGCATATTGGCAACTTTACGTTTCTCCTCAGATGATTTAAAGTTTCTCTTTTTGCTACTTTTTCTTAACTTGGGCTTTTTGGATTTTACATGCCCGGTACTACGAGATTGGGCATCGGGCTTGGAAGACGACGTTGATGGCATTTCATCGTCTATGTCATGACTAGTGGCAGCAGCTTCAGCATTAGGAGGAAGTGGGTCTTGATCTTTCCCTACTTTATCCTCCAAATTTTTGGTCTCCATTATATGTAGCACAAGATACTGCAGAATGTGTGAACTTGGTAATATTGCAGTACCAATGGACTTATACTGCTGGATTGGTTTTGCAAATTTGGTTATAATTATTATATATTTTTTTTTTTATTTATTTATTTATTTTTTTTACTTTTTTTTTATTTTTAAAAAACTTGGGAATAGTGGGGAAATAACTATGCCCTTAGAAGCACAGAGCACAGGACACAGCACCACTGGACTGAACAGGACACGGCACAGGACCCAGCAGCACTACGGAACTCAGCAGGACAGAGCACAGGACACAGCACCACTGGACTGATACTGCAGAATGTGTGAACTTGGTAATGTTGCAGTACCAATGGACTTATACTGCTGGATTGGTTTTGCAAATTTGGTTATAATTATTATATATTTTATTTATTTTTTAAATTTTTTATTTTTTTTTACTTTTTTTTTATTTTTTAAAAACTTGGGAATAATGGGGAAATAACTATGCCCTTAGAAGCACAGAGCACAGGACACAGCACCACTGGACTGAACAGGACATGGCACAGGACCCAGCAGCACTACGGAACTCAGCAGGACAGAGCACAGGACACAGCACCACTGGACTGATACTGCAGAATGTGTAAACTTTGTAATATTGCAGTACCACTGGACTTTTACTGCTGAATGTGTGAACTTGGTAATATTGCAGTACCAATGGGCTTATACTGCAGGATTGGTTGTGCAAATTTTGTGGTAATTAAAAAAAATTAAAGTAGTTTTTGGTATTTTTTTAAAAAACTTTTTTTTATTTTTTTAAACACAGGGGAATATTGGGGAAATAACTATGCCCTTAGAAGCACAGAGCACAGGACACAGCACCACTGGACTGAACAGGACACAGCACAGGACCCAGCAGCACCACTGACCTCAGAAGGACAGAGCACAGCACACAGCACCACTGGACTGATACTGCAGAACACAGCACAGCACAGCACAGCACAGCACAGCACTAAACAGCACAGAACTAAACAGCACAGAACTAAACAGCACAGAACTAAACAGCACAGAACTAAACAGCACAGAGGACCACCTAACACACCCTCCCTCTACCCTGATCAATGCCCGAGTGAAGATGGCGGCGACTAGCGGGGAATTTATAGGATCCGAGTATCGCGAGATCCGACAACGGGATTATGAGTCAGAGCCTCAGTTTCACTTTTGAATTTGGCGCCAATACCCGGATCTGTCTCGGATCCGACTCGGATCCGCAACGTTCGGGTGGGCTCGGATTTCATAAATCCGAGTGCGCTCATCCCTACCTTAAACCCTAACTAAAATTACCATAAGATATTCAGCAGGCCAGCACACTACCAAAAAAGGTCACCCGCCAACCCGCAAAATACCAGAAGATAGAGGAAGGAAAAGGAAGGAAGGAAAAAGGGCGAATTGAGACAAGAGAGGAAAAGAACAGCCTTAAAGCCATGGGCTCTCCAGCCCATTACATGTTATTTTTTTTTTTACAGTGGACCTTTCAATATTAGTTTGAAAATCACAGACCCCACCTGAGCGAAATACATTTTTTTTTTTTTTTTTGTACCACAGAAGAGAAATTACAGTATGTATAGCAAATACCATGCATAATATCAATGACAAATCAGCAATGTCCAAAGGACTATCAGGAGAGACATAAAAAAGTACTCATCATGTTTAGTACATTCTTACTAATTTTATATGTCCTTAACTATGACCTGCTCCATTTATCATCTCTCCCTCTTCAGAATACATCTAAACAGGGCCACCTTAACTACTTTATGGACCCCCGGGCAATGCAGTGCACCGGGCCCCTAAAAAAAAAAATATTATATATATATATATATATATATATATAATAGTGTGTGTGTAAAAAAAATATATATGTATGTAAAAAAAGAAGTAATTATATATATAATCACTTTTTTTTTTACATATATATATATATATATATATATATATATATATATATATATATATATATATATATATTATGTAACAAAAGGAGGCATTTAGCTGGCAATATGCAGAGAAAGCAGGGAAGTAGAGTAAAACATTGGCACAGTTATGTACCTAGGTGGAGATTAAACCAGGTAAAAACATATGTGTAGTTTAAAATTGGTTTACTTACATGATTTAAAAGCTGCTTCCGCTCAGCAAACAGACAGGGTGGGTCTGATAGTCTAAACAGAGCCAGGGATGGGCGTTTCCTTTTAAAGAGAAGGTGGGTGTGTCACCTGTTCATCAAGCTAGGCCTGTGGGAGGAGTGTCAGGTATAAAACCCTGCTTGTTTCATTGTTCAAGGAGATCAACGCTGGGCTAGCTGGCTGATCTGGACAGAGAGCTGGACAATGTATAGTAAGCCTTGAGGGTCTCCATAATTGCTGTGCAAGTATACGGTGTCAAAACATTATTACCATCCTGACAATAAAGAACCTTGTCCATTCAGCAGAGACAACAGACTGAAGAAATGATTCTCCGGAACAGGGATGTCTTCTCTTCCATTCCTGGGCGCACTACCTTAATCGAACATGACATTGTCACTGCGCCAGGAGTCATTGTCAAGCAGAAGCCATATCGTATTCCAGAAGCCAGACGGGTGGACGTGAGAAAGGAGGTCGAGAAGATGCTCCAGTTAGATGTAATTGAAGAGTCCACTAGTGAATGGAATAGTCCCATTGTGCTTGTCCCGAAACCCAATGGGACAATTAGGTTCTGCAATGACTTTAGGCGCCTAAACAGTATGTCGCAGTTTGATGCCTATCCGATGCCACGTGTGTATGAACTAGTGGAAAATCTTGCTGGTAGCAATTATTTAACAACCCTTGATCTAACAAAGGGTTATTGGCAAGTTCCCCTGACTGCCACGGCCAAGCCAAAGACTGCATTTTCCACCCCTGATGGTCTCTATCAATATAAAGTCCTACCCTTTGGGTTGCATGGAGCACCTGCCACCTTCCAAAGGGCTATGAATAAACTGCTACGACCTCACACAGCTTATGCAGCTGCTTACTTGGACGATATAGTGATTTATACCCCAGACTGGGGATCACATTTAGTCAAAGTTGAGGCGGTCTTAGCTTCATTACGGTCCACAGGGTTAACAGCTAACCCAGAGAAATGTGCCATAGCCATGAGAGAAGCCAAATATTTGGGGTACATTGTTGGTCGAGGGCATGTAAAACCCCAGCTAGACAAAGTGGAGGCAGTCAAAAATTGGACAAGACCAGAGAAAAAGTCACAGTTAAGAACCTTTTTAGGCTTAGTAGGTTACTACAGGCGGTTTGTAAGCCACTTCGCCACTAGAGCTGCTCCACTTACGGACATGTTAAAAAAAAGTTGTCCAGATAGATTAACCTGGTTTGACTCTGCAGAAACCGCCTGGTCTGATCTTTGGTTAGCTCTTTGTTCCTCTCCAGTTCTACAAGCACCAGATTTTACCCAGAGGTTCTTCCTCCAAACTGATGCTTCTGGTGTTGGCTTAGGTGCAGTCTTGTCACAGGAGAAGAATGGAGTAGAAAATCCTGTCCTGTACCTAAGTTGTATGTTGCTTCCAAGGGAACAAAAATATGCCACTGTGGAAAAAGAATGTCTCGCCATAAAATGGGCTACAGAAGCTCTGCGCTATTATCTCCTAGGCAGAGAGTTCACCCTAATAACAGACCATGCACCATTGAGATGGATGCAGAACAACCGGGAGATAAATGCCAAGGTAACCCGCTAGTTCTTAGCACTACAACCTTTCAAGTTCTCAGTAGAACATAGGCCTGGGATTCTACACAAAAATGCAGATGCGTTGTCACGAAAATATGCGCTCCTCGCGAAGTCCGTGTCCCCCTACTTGGAGACGCTAGGGGGAGGGATATGTAACAAAAGCAGGCATTTAGCTGGCAATATGTAGAGAAAGCAGGGAAGTAGAGTAAAACATTGGCACAGTTATGTACCTAGGTGGAGATTAAACCATGTAAAAACATATGTGTAGTTTAAAATTGGTTTACTTACATGATTTAAAAGCTGCTTCCTCTCAGCAAACAGACAGGATGGGTCTGATAGTCTAAACAGAGCCAGGTGGGTGTGTCACCTGTCCATCAAGCTAGGCCTGTGGGAGGAGTGTCAAGTATAAAATCCTGCTTGTTTCATTGTTCAGGGAGATCAACGCTGGGCTAGCTGGCTGATCTGGACAGAGAGCTGGACTATGTATAGTAAGCGTTGAGGGTCTCCATAATTGCTGTGCAAGTATACGGTGTCAAAACATTATTACCATCCTGACAATAAAGAACCATAAAAAGGAAGAAGTTGTACGCGTGTGCTTCTGCAGTAGCGGGCTCTTGCCACAATATATATATTAGAGATGGGTGGGTCCGGTTCTCCGAGAACCGAACCCACCCGAACTTTGGGTATCCGAGTACCGAGCTGAGCAGCTCGGTACTCTCCCGCCCGTTCCGAATCCAAATTGAGGCCGAACGTCATTGTGACGTCGTCGGATCTCGGGGCTCGGTTCTCGCGATGCTTCAACTTTATAAATACACGCCTCCACAGCAATCCATCGGCATTTGACAGAGGGAGAGAGCAGGGTGTAGTCAAAGGCTGATTAGAGCAGGGACAGAGAATACAATATTGTTCTTGCAATTGCTCTAACCAAAATCGCTAGTGCAGAGGAGGATAGAGGTTTATTATTTTTTCTTAATATTTGGCACTCCCCAGCGCTTTTGGGGTGTCCCCCATAATTGTGCATTAATATTTCTGGCTGTCAAAAGTCATATCTGTCAGCAGTATCTACTAAATAATTTTTAGCACTCCTCAGTGCTTTTGGGGTGTCCTCCCTAATTGTGCATTAATATTTCTGGCTGTCAAAAGTCATATCTGTCAGCAGTATCTACTACATAATTTTTAGCACTCCTCAGTGCTTTTGGGGTGTCCTCCCTAATTGTGCATTAATATTTCTGGCTGTCAAAAGTCATATCTGTCAGCAGTATCTACTAAATAATTTTTAGCACTCCTCAGTGCTTTTGGGGTGTCCTCCCTAATTGTGCATTAATATTTCTGGCTGTCAAAAGTCATAACTGTCAGCAGTATCTACTAAATAATTTTTAGCACTCCTCAGTGCTTTTGGGGTGTCCTGCCTAATTGTGCATTAATATTTCTGGCTGTCAAAAGTCATATCTGTCAGCAGTATCTACTAAATAATTTTTAGCACTCCTCAGTGCTTTTGGGGTGTCCTCCCTAATTGTGCATTAATATTTCTGGCTGTCAAAAGTCATATCTGTCAGCAGTATCTACCAAATAATTTTTAGCACTCCCCAGTGGTTTGCGCTCAGAATGGATTCAAAGCAGTCCACATATGATCTGAATGAGCAACCAGGTTCTGTCACCAGTCCTGATGTTAGTGTTCCCAGTACGTCATCTGGCCAAGGCGATGTCAAACAACAGAGTGTTTTCAAATTAGTGCAAAAAACAAAAACCCAAAAAAAATTTACTGTATTGAAGCGAAAAAGAAGTGTAACTGAGCAAAAGTTAAGTGACGATAAAAAAAAAATTGCTAGCATGCCATTCTACACACGCAGTGGCAAAGAGAGAATGAGGCCTTCACCTTTGGCTATTAGTGGCAGATCCCAAAAAGTTACCCAGCCTACAATTGGTGCACAACTACTGTTACGCGTCAAAGCCGAGCTGCAAGATAACAGTGAGGCATTACAGGAGAATATTTGCTCTGATTCACAAATGACAACAATCCCTGTGGAGAGTCCATCCAACAGTGGGATGTCTAATCGTGAGCATTCTGCTGATGTGTGCCTTAATAGCCCGAGTGTAGCCGGTGATACCCAAATTGAGGATGCCACTTTGGAATTAGAAGAGGATGAGGGGGAGATTTGTGTAGGCGACGAGGGCGCTAATGAGGATGTTGATGAGGATGAGGTTGTTTGTGTAAGTCCTGCACCAGTGGCAGCAGTTCTGGCACGTGACAAGAAAAGTGTAGGGTGTAATATACATTCAAAGACGATAGCTGCATTGCCAATATGCATAGATGGAGAGGAAGACAATCTGTTTTGTGTGTAGAATAAATGAAGGCCTACCAACGAAGAATTAAACTGTTTTTTTGGATGATTTATTACCTCAACAATTAGATTACTTGTCTCTAAAACAGTTGGAGCACTAAATTGGGTTAATTTAGGCCCAAAAACATGGATTTTCCAAAAAAATAGCAAAACAAAACCAAACAAAACCAAAACCAAAACCAAAACACGCAATGGCGGTTTTGCAAAACCAAAACCAAAACACGACGGTAATCCAGATCCAAAACTGAATCCAAAACCAAAACACGGGGGTCAGTGACCATCTCTAATATATATATATATATGGGGGCCCCCTTAACTTACCTTAAGTCTGATCCCCTTCTCCTTTTTTACACGCCGCTGAGTCTCTTCTGCGCTCTTCTGTGCTGTGCTCGCAGTGAATGCTGGGCGTGACATCATGCCCAGCATTCACTGCGAGCACAGCACGGAAGAGGGGACTAGGGAGGGAGCCGGATCGCCGCTGACATGACCGCAAGGTAAGTATTTTCTTTTCTTTTTTTTTTCAGGATTTTTTTTTACAGAGCTGCCTCGGACGGGCCCCCTTGCCCGCAGGGCCCCCGAGCACCTGCCCATTGTGTCTAATGGAAGAGATGGCCCTGCATCTAAATGCAGACCTGCTCCTCATACTCATTCTCCTTCCACATCAGCACCAAGCCAAATTTTGGGCGTCTTTCTTCATTAGCCCTTGTAGCAATCGCCAAATCAAAGACATGATAGCAAGGTAACTTGATGGGCCCTAAGTACATTGAACTCAGTGCAGCCTGAACTCTGTACAGCTGATGTGACGCAAGCGACTACTCTGAGGAAATACAATTCATTCAAGTGATTACAGACATGAGAGAGAGCTGGCTATCAGGTGTCTGTCATTTCAATTAATAAAGAATGGTCTTGTGACTATATAAACTTCTCAATCAGAAGTATATTTTGGTGCTAAGTTGGATATGTTAATTATTTAAATTTGGTTGAAACGCATTGAGAGATGTGGGAGGTCCTGCTGTGCTGAATGTCTACTGAGAGCTAGACAAGCATTCAGTGTTTATGTGCACCTTGGTGACATTTAAAGATCTTGCCATAACACCTACATTCTACAGCTGTCGATCCACCTTCTGTTTGAGAAGTTTATATAGTCGCAAGACCATTCTACAGCATTCTACAGGCTATTTGAAATCTTATGGTAGGTGAGTGAGACACCAATAGGAAGCATCACAGGTGACAGTTTGTCTTCTATCACATGGAAATTAATACTGTTTGTAGAGAATATGGACTTGCTTATTCACTTCTATCTTGAATACCCAGTGGTAATTTCTGTATGCAAATTTGAGGTTTAATACTGTATCACACTATTTTGATGTTTATTTTCACTTTCATGTCGCCTTGAATGTTGTAAGAAGAGGAGAGAATCACAAAGTTTTCTAAAACTAACTATACCAACTTTGCCTTTTATTGTCGATTAGGTGAGCTTGGTAGGTCCATTCAATAAATCTTAGTCTTACCATTCTGAAGTTGGCTGTACTGACAGTAAAATATAAATTGTGACATCAGTGTATGAAATTTCAAAAGCCCTTGGTAATAAACAATGAGTCGGTTGGTAGGTGGCATTGCCGCCTATAACCAACCGTTGATGTACATCTCTCAAACATGCCACTCAAACAATGCATAAATTAATTTGTATGTGAAGTCCTGCAACAATAGCCTCTAATGAAATATACAAAGACTTTAATGATATCATTAATTGGCACCTCTGGGGTTCATATTAGTTTTTATCTAAGCATTCCAAAGACAAAGGGATGTTGAGAATTGACTTTGGCATTTCAGCTGGAAGCTAGATACTATATTTAGAACACACCCTTCTTTTTAAAATACCAAGGTTTGATATGACTGTGAATAGGTTGGTTACATGTCTGTATCCTTGGGAGATTGTGTGATGCTATAGAGCATATATGTGTATACACTGAGGCTCCCTGTTATTATGGTGATTAATGATTAAACTTAGAATCACCACAAACATGTTTCCTAGGTACAGAACTCATTTCACTAATTTTGAATTTAAAAGGCTTTTTAAAGCTCCGCTTTATTGCTTAGCTATGCAATCAGATTAAGGGAATTTTAAAGGCAAAGCGAAAAATATGTTGAAGACATGTAATCTATCAAAGATGAAGGTCAAGTGCTATGTGCCTGCAAGCTGCAAGCAAATCCCATAGATCATTGTTCAGAAATTGTTATTGTATATTTGTAACACATTTAAACAGAGCAACCAGTAAGGTTAGAATGAGGAGAGTGATAATGAGCAAAAACAACCATCACTGTTAATAAAATACACATTATCCCTTCTTAAAATAAAAGTCAATTATGTCCTGCTATAAAAAGAGATTGACTCACAAAACCAAAAAAGTAAGGAATTGAGGGTGGAAACATGCAAATTGGGCATTATATGTCCATTCAGCTAACTTTGCATCCAGTTTAATTACATATAAACAGCTAAAAACACCAGCTTATCAAGTTAATTGATATTTATTTATGTATTCATTTATAAAGTCTCTTACCAAGAAGAAATATTCTGCACTGTCTTCTTGATCACCAGACTTGTATTTGGCACTTTAACAAGCAATTTATCATCACTGCTCTGGTCATGAAATGCCAGTCTGTCAGTTATTGCACTGCCGTCTTTTGCCACTAAGAATAAAATACAAAATCATATCATTTTGTAATCTACAATTGTGCCCCAACCAGTAAATACAACTCATCGTCCAAACTTCATTCATTCATAACCATCAAACTAATTCTTTGTAAACCAGCCAACTGATTCATGAATGAATCAATAACTCAGGACTTCTGCCATGATTGTAGCCTAAGCAGGATAATTGGAAAAGTAAAGTACAAATGTGGTCACAATCTATCTTAAAATCTGGTTGCTGTAGACAATATGGTTTCAAGCAATCATTGTGTAAACAAAGGGTTCATATATTTTGGTGAAATAGATCAGCCTGTTCCAGGAGTCTGTTTTCTGTTACTTTACCTTGATGAGTTACTGAAAGATACCTTGTTGTCACAGAAAACGACTAACGTGAATGCAGTTAGGGAAGCTGTTTAAACTTGTGCATTTGTTTTTATACTTGCAGATTGTCTATATTGGTTAAATAACAATAAAATGCTTAGTGTTAATGTTCCTTGTCTCCTGCACCCAAAGACCCTCGTGTGATGCATGTTACCATAACTTAACCTGAAATAGAGACATGGACACATTATTAACTTTTGGCAAAAAAGATCGCAGTTTATTCTAATTAAAGTAAGTTGTTGTTCTTTTTCTGGTGGCGGTGAGAGCAAGGCAGTCAGCTAACAACCAATCTTTAAACCAAAACAGTGGGAGGCAAAACCGCTCTTACCACTGAACCAAGAATCAATCTTTACAATTGGTCGGTGCTAAATCTGGCGTCAATGTAACTGCTACTCTTCTGGACTCGACATTAACGTACCCACACAAAGCAGGTCAAGGGATCCTCCACACAAAAGGATCAAAAGTCATGTTACTTCCAAAGTGGCAATGACGTGCGGCCAATCAACGGTAGCACCTTTTGATTAGTCACTGACTGCACCGCTCTCCCACAAACTGCGCCTCACCTGTAACACGGAATCTAAATCTACAAGGGGTGCGGGGGGTATCCGAAGATCCAGGAAACAAGGGACCCAGTCTCTTTTGGAAGTATGATTTACAGAAAAGACTAGACAATGGATACCGTTGGCTGGCTATGCATGGAAAACTTAGTGCTGACAATCACATAAACACAATATTTTAAGTGCCTTCTGCTTATGGCCTCACTTGTCACAATATAAGTCAAATTTGATTATATTGAGTATACTGATTTTATTAAAAAAAATTGCAACCACACCTACAGTCATGGCCAAAAGTTTTGAGAATGACACAAGTATTGGTTTTCATAAAGTTTGCTGCTTCAGTATTTTTAGACCTTTTTGTCAGATGTTGCTCTGTATACTGAAATAAAATTTCAGGCATTTCATAAGTGTCAAAGGTTTTTATAGGCAATTACATTAAGTTTATGCAAAGAGTCAATATTTGCAATGTTGACCCTTCTTTTTGAAGGATGGATGAAAAGAGACTGAGGGGTATATTTACTAAACGGCGGGTTTGAAAAAGTGGAAATGTTGCCTTTAGCAACCAATCAGATTCCAGCTATCATTTATTTAATGCATTCTACAAAATGAAAGCTAGAATCTGATTGGTTGCTATAGGCAACATCTCCACTTCTTCAAACATGCAGTTTAGTAAATCTAGCCCTGAGTGTCTATCTGCGCTCCTTCTAAATGTAGCTCTACTGACCTAAAACTAGGATATACACTTCCCAGATAATATATTGATAACAAGAATATGATTAAATCTTCAAGCGCTTTTAGTGTTCAAACATAAGTAATAAATAAATAATAATACTTATATTCAATGGAGATTGAATTCTTCTTTAGTGAAATTCACTCTATATACTGTATATATATATATATATATATATATATATATATATATATATATATATATGAGAGATCGAGTGGGCAATATCAGATAATAATTGTAAAAAATCCACAACATCTGAAAGCAAATAACATAAAAACAAAAATATATATCAAATTCTGAATACATAAAAATACTGAACAAGATATGAAGCATTCTGTCAGTTTTTCATGCTTTTCATTGGTCCAATGTTCTAAAATCAGAGGAAAAAAGGGGGGAAGTAAAAAAGGAACATATCAAAAACTTTTAAAGGAACCATTTTAGTTCAAACTTTTTATTGAGACCATCTAGGACCATAGTGTTGAGTTTATAAATCCATTTCATTCTAGGGGTGGCCAACATGGACTCTATATCTTTATATTTCCAATTGGGACCAACAGTATGGATTCCCCAAAAATTACTAAGACTTTTGCCAGAACAGTGATAACGAATGAGTTTCTTTACCCTTACTTATATTAAATGGGAGTTCAGAAATGCTTTTTTTAAGCGGTCTAGAAGTTCTGCCTACAATCACATTGCAAACTATATATGACATTTTTAGTATTACAGGTAATGAATTGCTGAATTTCATAGTCAACATTAGCATGAGAAAATTGTGTAATTTTGGTATATTCTGTTTTTATGGTTTTACATGCTACTCTGTCACCGAAAAAAAGCCTTTTGTCTTATTCAATTTATTTTCACTATGCATTTTGAGAGGCCCTTTTACTAATTTTTCTTTAAAAGTCAGGGCTCTTCTATATATAAGCTTACAATTTTGGGGTTATATTGAATGCAAAATAATATCTTTATGTAATTTTATCTTTATCCAATGTTTTTTTATAATCTTCTCTATTCTTTCCTGGTGGTGACTGTATTGAGTTCTAAATGCATAATCGAAATTATTTGGTCCCACTTTTTTGGAATATTTTCCTTAGGGGCCAATAAATCAATTCTTTTAACTTTCAAAACCTTATCTCTTGCTTGGCATAATTCTCTCTCAGAGTAACCTTTGTGTGAGAAATTTACTTTCATATCTTCTAATTTATCTAACATAATGGACTCTTCAGGGCAATTTATCTTAACTCGTAAAAACTGTCCATAGGGTACGCCTCTCAGCCAGTTTTAATGATGTTAAATATTTCTCATTAAATATGAATTCACATCTGTACACTTCTTAAAACTTGTGGTATGTAATTGACACTGTTACATATATATATATATATATATATATATATATATATATATATATATAAATGTATATATATATATATATATATATATATAAAAATGTATATATATATATATATTTAAATCCAGAAAATTGACTGTTTTAGAGCTAATATCAAACATGAACCTAATATTTTCAGCATTAGAGTTGAGGTAAGTACAAAATGATTCTAAAGATTTCATGTCGCCACTCCATATGAAAATTACATAGTCTATATAGCAGTACCAGGACACCAGGCTTGCCCCAAGTGGGTTATTGGACCCCAAATATTGTTTTTACCAATAAGCCATAAATAAATTGGCATAACATGAGGCAAACCTGGTGCCCATTGCTGTTCCCATAATTTGTAAAAAGTACTCGCCAGTATAATAAAAAATAGTTATTCTCAAGGATAAATTGAATTCCCTCTATTATGAAATCATTAAAACTGCCTAAGTTGTTTGTAGTTTGTAAAAAATATTTAATTGCTTCCAATCCATTCTGATGTTCAATACTGGTGTAGTGCAGTGGAAATGTTGTTTTGGGTATAAAGTTCATTGTCACGGCAAAGAAGGACATTGAAATTAATTGCAATTCATCTGATCACTCTTCATGACATTCTGGAGTATATGCAAATTGTCATCATAAAAACTGAGGCTGCAGACGTGAAAAATAATATTTGTGTCATTCTCAAAACTTTTGGCAATGAATGTACGCCTGCAATAACATATCTGTAAACACACCTACAATGGTATTTTAGTGAAAAATAAGCATTTACAAGAGAGACAAATATGTGTCAATATTAGAATAAAGCAAATTCCATAATCTATAACTGATAACAAAGTTCTGTATTTATTTCAGTAGAGAAAACTGAAATTCTGGGTGAGCTGAAAAAAACTCTAGCATTAAAAAAAGGTATAAAAAAGATTCAACTACAAGAAGGGCCAGATTACCCACTAAGCAACCTAGGCAAGTCATTTTGTACTATTAGGTGCGGCAGATGGTCACCCATATTTTTTGTTCTTACTTTCTATAATAATATATGTATTTTTGTATCCTAGCCAATACAGAGGCTTGGACATCCATTCTGGTTGGCTGTGGATGCAAGGAAATGAGACCCAAGAGGGAGCGGAAGCATGGAAACATCTCAATTGACAGAGCCAATTCTATTCAGGGCGATAACCCAGCGATGGGCAATGGCCACGGTGCAAGACTGCAAGGGGCACCACAGCAGGTATTTGTTCTACAAGGGTTTCCACAGGGCCCCACACTTCAATGGGCTCCTACACTAAGTAGTCTCCACGGCACCAGTTCCTAGATGTGGCGCATGCAGGCATCCTGCTCCCTTGAGGGTCTCTGCGCCCAGACCCTTTAAATGTTGTTGAAGTAGTAACATCACATTGCTGTCAGCAGAAGAAATCCAAGAGGAGCCAGCCAAGAAAAGAGAAGTAGATAGGAGTGCTAAGGTAAGTAAAGGATGAGAGGAGGGCACAATGTGTGAATAGATTGTAACAGAACTGTTTGGAATTAACCACTTTTTGGATTAGGTATTGGATTGCATGTTTGTTTTCTAGGAACACACAGCATCTCAATTTACACCTTAGACGTACCTTCCAATAGTATGGAGCCCTTAAGATGGTCCAAAATCTGGAGTTAGATTTTGTTCTGTTTTCCCCCCAAAATGTTCTACTTTATACTAGGGGCAATATAAAGTTATTCTCTTCTCTGCAGCATTATTCTAAATATATTTGCATAGTAAACGTGGCCATCGTGTGAAGCTGTGTTTGAGATCATAGTACTTGCAAGTGCCACACACTGTACATTTACAGTAGTGGGAAAGCGATTTATCCTAGAAGTGTTTGATATTGATTTAATATTGGATCTTAGGGTGGCATAGAAAGCTAGGGATTTCTACTGAGTGCTAAACATTTGCAGGAGAGCAAATGTTTACTGTACAGAGGGAGGCAGTTGTAATACTGTCTAGCATTTGTAAAGTGCTTACCACACCCCCACAGTAGGTTGTCCATGCTCCCTCTGTCAATGCTAACTATCATTCCCATCAGGGTGTTTGCCAAAGGTAGTAAAATATCTAGTTACAGCTCTGAAGCTATCCATTGTTTCTTGAAACCAGAATGGGACACTGATGAGAGATACTAACATTGGAACTGAGCAGGCACTAGTGCTCTGCTTCATTGACTAAGTAAACTAATTGTGGTCATTGTAGGTCTACAAGGCACTGCAGCTAGTGGTCTATGGACACCCACTTCAGCAAAATCATGTGCAATTGGGCACTGTAGGTATATGTTTAACGCTGGTGGCGTTAGCATATGGACCTACCCCCATAGTGACAGCAGGAGAGATCACCAGGTGGGTCACAAGAGGAGAAGGCAAGGTGCAGGCCTCGGGAGAGTGGAGGGAGTCAGTGACATGATTATCCATGTCACCAGGTGGACGGATATTATCCGCACGGGAAGCTCATGTGGTTGACTCTGGTTTCCTTGTAATTTAAGGTGACCGGCCATTTTGGAAGAAAGCTACAGCTCTTGGAAGAAGAGGAGTGTATGCATGGTGGAAGAGTCATGGGGAGTTAGGAAAATTCTCCAGGATAGTGCGTCCCTTCAGATGTAAAGCCCACATGTCAGACATGGAATGTGGATAATGTTTTAAGCCAAGAGCTGTCTGGAAGCATTCAACCAGAATATTTTCCAGTATCCACATGAGAATGAGGAGGTCCCCAAATATGTGGGATCATGGTCAGTGCAGCAGAAGTAGCAGGGCCCCCTTGAAAAGTGCCCCATATGGAAGTGGGGGGTGGCTGTACCACCGCAACGTGGGTACAAGTTGTGGAACATAGTCCCTGGTGTAGGGGATGGTGTGTATGTATGGTGGAGAGTCCCTGGATATTGGGATATTCTAAGTGGAGAATTGCAAGAACTGCTAAGTACAGTACTATGTGCTGTACTTATGAAAAGTTATGACCATATGCTGTGAAACTACTGAACCCAAAAACACCAGGTATGTGAATTGCCAAATATGTATAACATCTGCTAAAGAACTGTGCTGGAGGAGATTGGTGTTTGAATAGTTCATACCATTGCAAATGTTATACTTATATGCTGGAGGAGAAAGAATTTGGAATAAAAGTTTTGTTTATTATGAGATGGTCTGGTGCCCAACAGTTTTTTGTGACATTGTACTTCACCAGCCCTAGTGTCCACTCCACTCTATTTGTGTTAAACGCCTTAGTAATCAGGGGATCATCTGGTTGTGGATGACACACCTGTGCTATAGCTGGAGCTGAAGAGCAGGGTATCAGCTAATGGGGTAATACACTACATTCTAGCACCCCAAGTAAGTGTCCACACAGCATGGTTTCTCATATGGGCACAACTCTTCTTGCTTAGTCATGGGTACCACTGATAAATGGGCACACACATCTCTGTTGCTGTAATCATAGACAATTTGTCACTACTGTTATATGGGCACACCAATGCTGACATTGTGATGTATACTGCTGCTGGTATATAGGTATATAGGCAACCACCTCTGCTGCCATACTGATAGATTATTAGGCACTGCTCCAGGCATAATAATCGGAGCTGATGGTGGTAAAGCGGTACCCAGCTGAGTCTCTTCTAACATAGCAATTGAGGTCCACCTCTGCTTAATTAACGTTCCAAATAACAGACAGTGATAATGAGAGTCTTAAATTTATTATTCATGTACAGTATCGTATTGTAACATGAAATTGAAATAGCAAATGATAACTATTTACAGTTTTTTATCATTTATTTTTATTCTAGGTGTACAACAATTGTTGCTTTCCCTAATTGCATTTCACAAACCAACTTTCATTATATATAATAGCTGTAGTATAGTTTCAGTTAGTAATACTATTGTACCATTCATGTTCTGCCTCCTGGAATTATCATAGTAAATATTTTTACAATGTTATAGCATTTTGAGGTGCCACCTTAAGGTCTGTGCTCATCAGTGATTGTGGAGTGAAGGAAAAGCAGCTAAGTGCCAAGGTTTCAATTAAATAATAGAATTTGGGCATTACATACGAAAAGTTGAAGTTGTGTTTCCGCATACTGTTTTATACTATTTCTATTTTTACTATTGGCCACAATACTTAACATTGTACAGATTTTTGCAAAAAAATTAAAAAGGATCAATTTCATAAATGTCCATCCTACTGAACATCCTTATCTATTTGACTTAGACAAGTTAGAAATGGCATATTTATAGTAGTCTATCACTACTAAAGCCACTCCACTCCATACTGATGACTCGAACACCAGGTGAATATTCATTATGTCCAATGGTTCCATCATCAAAGCTTTGTGCATACTCATTATTATGACATAAAATTCCTGTGCAAGTTACCATTCTGCCTTAAGATGAAGAGAATCAGTAAGGACCCAAGGCTATTCTTGCTCTATGTCAGGAGAGTCCCTTTATAACCATAAAGGAAGAAGAAATAGACAACTCCAAAGTGATAGAAAAAAATCCCCACATAAATAGTGCTATAATAATAATGTTGTATTTTATTATATGAATAAGATGGTGAAAAGCATATATACAAACATACATGACTTTAGTCCACACGGCTACATCACACTATGGAAGGCCTCAGCCATGGAGCTTCTAGTATATAATATAATAGCATTCAGAATGTTCAGACTCCTACCAGGAAAATATAGGCTTACAATTCAACAAAAAACAATGTGGCTTGAAATGTTATTCTGTGTCTTTCAATGCACTTAGCTGGTGCATTTCTCACATTTGATTTCTTTTTATAGGCAATCCTTTGTCGATGTGTGGGGGAAATTGAATTGAGCCCCCTGGGAGTTTCAAGCAGCTGGGCTTTAACCTAGCCCTGCAATAAACATCCAGCAGAAATGTGGAAAAGGCTGGACACTGATTTGTAGGTTGTGTTATAAACTGTAAAGGATGCGAAAAATAAATGAGTAGAAAATAAAAAAACATACTCACTCTTCATGCTGGCAAAATAAAATTGAGTTGATATTGTTTTCCTGACCTTTTATTCTATGAACCAAAATGTTATATTCAATCCAGCTCTAGATGCAAAGAAATGTTCTTTCTGCTCCCATTTTAACACAATGCATTATTCCTTGTAGCATTTAACTAATTGACAACATTGAATTACGTTTTACATGTCACTTTGCAGAAAAAAAAGGTGCATCTACAGTTATAGGCAAAAGTTTGGACACCCCTGGTCAAATTGTAAGTTCACTGAAATTCTAAGTGAAAAGAAATGAATATAGCCTCAGGGTACAGACTTAAATAGGTCAAAGTCCTGCACATTTTAATGCACAACTTATCCAGGCGTGGGTATGTAAAATTTTGCCAATCAAAGTGCCACTATGTAAAATGTACCTAACTGTGTGCTGCAGTTTGTAGAGGAGGACAAGAAGAAAATGTAAAGGCAAGTGTTTTTTATAGTACTTCTCTTTTACAGTGGTCACCGGGCACCTTTTCTTAGGCTTGAGAGGACTTGTGTTAAATTTTTTGTCACAAGGGGCACGAACAACAGGTTCTTCAACTCGATTCAAAGCATTTCTCTGCGCCATAGCTCTTCCACTCCACTAGAAAACACAATAGAAAATTTTGCCCCCATAGATCTTAGAACCTACGAACCTCAAATTCTTGTTCATTGTCCAAGCAGATAGGGCTTTGGAGGATTAAAGTAAAAGATTGAGAGTAAGAGGTTTTATCAAAGATATATGTATATTCGCAGCAAATACAGTAATTTGATATAAAATATTGATCAGTTCAGAGCTCATAAGGGCCAATGAAACATATTAGTTAGTGTCATCAGCTGCTGGTATTCCAGAAAAAAAGGAAATTACTAATCTGATTTATTTTCATGGGCTGAACTTGCTTACAATAATCACACTTTTTCATGATATAGGTTACTCATCCAAAATTGCTGATACTAATGTACCATATAAATCTTGGAAGTATATCAAATTAGTTATTCCGATGCACAGAAACATAAAACCTCAAATATTGTTGCAGAATGTGGTTAACTCTTTCAGACTGCACATTGCATTGTGCATGATAGGCCACATAAAAATTAATCTCCTAATGTTTAGAGAAGAATCTTCAGAACTTAGCCACCAATAGTATCTCGGGATCCAAGATGATTTCTTGTGGGAAACTGTTTTTTCCAGTCCTGTGCAACAAAGGATTTCCATTTCCTGATTCACTTCACTGGAAGGACTGTGGGAACCTTAGCAACATAGAAACATATAATTTGACTGCAGATAAGAACCGTTTGGCCCATCTAGTCTGCCTAATTTTTAACCTATGGTAACCTCAAACTCTCTTTAATCCTTTAATCTTTGTAAGGACATTCTTATGTCTATCCCAAGCATATTTATATTGCTGTACTGTATTGGCCTCTACCAACTCTGATAGGAGGCTATTCCACTTATCTACTACCCTTTCTGTGAAGTATTCTTTCCTCACATTTCTTCTCAACCTATTTTGCTTCAGTTTCAGTGCATGTCCTCGTGTTTTAATACTTCTCTGTCACTCACCGGACTGTGAGTGCTTCTTCCCGTATGTTTAGGAACCGTGGCCGTCCACCATCCTGAGGGTCTGCGCATGCGCAGCCCTTTCAAACCCTTCAGTACCTGTTCCTTTAACTTAATTGGCAGATCAGGCAACACTCCCTATATTAAGCACCTGTGGTCAATACCACGTTGCCTGATCTTGGAGTCTCATTCCCCATGAGCCTCTGAAGGTGTTCCTGTGTTTCCTCGTGTATTCAGCGCTGCTGATTCCTGTGGTTTCCAGACCACTTCTACTCTTGTGGTTTCCAGACCACTTCAACTCTCCTGTGGTTTCCAGACCACTTCAACCCTCCTGTGTTTCATCGTGACTGTTAGCTGATTCCTATCCGCTGCCTCCGTGCACTACAGTCTTCAGACCACTTCAACTCTGCCGTGTTTCATCATGACTATTAGCTGATTCCTATCCGCTGCCTCCGTGCACTACAGTCTTCAGACCACTTCAACTCTGCTGTGTTTCATTGTGACTGTTAGCTGATTCCTATCCGCTGCCTCCGTGCACTACAGTCCTCAGACCACTTCAACCCGCCTGTGTTTCATCGTGACTGTTTGGCTGATTCCTATCTGCTGCCTCCATGCGCTTCAGTCTTCAGCTCATCTCATTTCTCCCGTGTTTCCTCGAGACTGCTACAACTGATTCCTATCCGCTGCTCTCCGTGCTCAACAGTTCCAGCTCAGCTCTGCTCTCCCGTGTTTCATCGTGGCTGCACCTGCTGGTTGCTATCCGCTACCTCCGTGTACCTGCAGAGTCCTGCTGGCTGCTACTCCTCAGTTCTACTCGTGTCTACAACAGCTGATCCGCTCTCCGTGCTTCTCAGTGTTCCTGCTGGTCTCTACTCGCCAGTCTGCATCGGATCTGCGCCTCACTGCTTTCATGTCGTCTAGACCATCGCTACTCTTCAGGGTCCTCCAGGAGTCCAGTTCTACATACTACTGCTTCCTGAGTATTTGTTCCCCTGCTGGTCTACCTACCTGTGCGCTGCACCTACTTGATTACCGCTTCACCCTCCAGGGACTTCGCATCCTGCCGGCCTCCAGCCGTTCAGGTATCTCTGCACTCCTGTCTGACAGCCTGCTTCTGAACCACGGTATGCATACTTCTCATTGACTGTGCTGGTGTTTTGCATATCTTGCTGGACTGAGTTTGTTCTCCTCTGGAGTTTACTATCCGCTGAGACTATTGCCATCATTGACTGTGTTATCTTTTGCCCGGATTGTTTCAAGTGACTTTCTATTATTGCAGTGCTGTTCAGTCATTACTATATTGTGCATGTTATTGTGGATCAAGTTCAGGGTGCCCGTGTATCCTCTGTATTGCAGTCTCTCCCCGTGCTCCTCCTCACATATATATTCAGTGGTACAACTTGCTAGAGGCAGACCACTGATACCTGTTTCCCGTGTCACCTGTTCCAGTATCCTCTCACATAGCAGTGGTACAACTTGCTAACGCAGACCACTGACTCCCCGGATACCTCCTCTTGGATTCCATTCCTTCACCCAGACAGCGGTACAACTTGCTATCCGCAGACCGCTGACTCTCATCACCTCCTCGTTTCTGTTGGACATTCCTCCTCACTATAGCAGTGGTACAACTTGCTACCGCAGACCACTGACTACCCTCACGTGTCCTTTGTCCATACAGTTCCTCGTGTATTACTACATCTATATTACCAGTGCTGCTAGTCATAGACTTTCCTGAGCATCTCTATCATCTGCTATCTCCTGTTCCGTGATCACCCTGCTACCAGAGTACCATATTACCATCTATACTGCTCTGGTAAGCCTATCACCTGGTGATCCCTGGGTAAAGACTCCTAGTGCCCGTGACAGTAAGATCAGGCCATGACAGACCCAGATACGGAACCTACAGCCAAAGAGATGCTGCAGCATCTGGTCACCCGTGTGGAGCAACAGGATGCTCGCCAACAGCTGTTACTTCAATGCTACCAGTCGTTAGCCTCCCAAGGACCATCTGGACAGTCTGTTACAGCTAATGTTGAAGCTCCTGTGCTTTCCTCCGTTTCCCCAGTGCCATCCCAGGTGTCTACAGCTCCCACGCTTCACCTGCCTACTCCGTCAAAGTACGATGGAGACCCCAAAACTTGTAGGGGTTTTCTCAACCAATGCTCAGTTCATTTTGAGCTCCAACCTCAAAATTTTTCTACCCATCGTTCCAGAGTGGCCTATCTTATCTCATTGTTCTCTGGACAAGCTCTGGCTTGGGCCTCCCCTCTGTGGGAGAGAAACGATCCTATATTACAAGATAGTGCCAAATTCATCTCTACGTTCCGAAGTGTGTTCGATGAACCAGGTCGTGTGACCTCCGCTGCTTCCAGCATTCTTCGTTTACGTCAGGGTTCTCATACAGTAGGCCAGTACGTCATTCAATTTAGGATATTAGCCTCTGAACTTCAGTGGAACACTGAAGCATTAATTGCCGCCTTCTGGCAGGGGCTCTCCGATAAAATTAAAGATGCACTGACTACCCAAGAGCTTCCTACATCATTAGAAGATTTGATCTCTCTTTGCCATCGTGTAGACATGAGGTTTCGTGAAAGAGAATCTGAGAAAACAACTTCAGTTAAAGCACCTCTTCGCTCAACCCCTCAATTTTGTCCAGCTTCACCTTCTGTGATTCCCATGGAGATAGGACGTTCCAAATTATCTTTAGAAGAGAGGAAACGAAGAGTAAAGAATAGACTGTGTATCTATTGTGCTGATTCCACACATATGCTCAGTTCTTGCCCTAAGAAATCGGGAAATGCCAGGCCCTAACTAGTTCTGGAGAAGTGAAGTTAGGGTCACTGGAGTCCTCTCCATCTTCTACGAAACTAAAAGTCTGCGCTTTTGATGTTACGATTTCCTTTGCTACCAAATCCTTTGAGTCTCAGGCACTGATTGATTCTGGAGCAGCAGGAAATTTCATTTCTAAATCCCTAGTGAATCAATGGTCCCTACCAGTGATTACTTTGAAAACACCGATTACTGTGACTGCTATAGATGGATCACGTCTCATCAATGGTCTCATCACCCAGAGTACGTCTCCAGTAACGCTTCAGATTGGTGTGCTACACCATGAAGAGATTTCGTTTTTAATTCTTCCTGTTACGACAAGTCCGATTGTCTTAGGCCTTCCATGGCTTCAATGTCATTCTGCCCAGATTGACTGGCGCACTCCTCAAGTTACGTCTTGGGGAGCTGAATGTCATCATCGTTGTCTTTCTCAAGTCATTCCTCTTAAAGTACAGCAATCTTCCATCTCATCTTCCTCACCGGGGCTCCCCCCTCAGTATGCTTCATTTGCCGATGTTTTTGATAAAGCTCAGTCTGAACGTCTTCCTCCTCATCGTTCTTGGGATTGTCCGATCGACCTTCTACCTGGCAAGACTCCTCCCAGGGGTCGGGTCTATCCACTTTCGTTACCTGAAACTCAAGCTACATCTGAGTACATCCAGGAGAATCTCCAGCGAGGGTTTATTCGACCTTCCACCTCTCCCGCTGGAGCCGGGTTCTTCTTCGTAAAAAAGAAGGATGGATCACTACGCCCCTGTATAGATTTTCGTGGACTCAATGCCATTACTATTAAGAATCGGTATCCCATTCCGTTGATCACTGAGTTATTTGATCGCATCAAGGGAGCTCGGATCTTTACCAAGTTGGATCTTCGTGGTGCCTATAATTTAATTAGAATCCGGTCCGGTGACGAATGGAAGACAGCGTTCAACACCAGAGATGGGCATTATGAATATCTAGTAATGCCTTTCGGGTTGTGCAATGCCCCCGCTGTTTTCCAAGGCTTCGTTAATGAGATCTTTCGGGACTTGTTAAATGTATGTGTCGTTGTCTACCTGGACGACATATTGATCTTTTCACAGGACCTGCCTTCTCATCACCAACATGTGGCAGAAGTCCTTTCCAGACTCCGGAAAAATTCATTATTCTGCAAACTAGAAAAATGTTCATTCGAGTTGCCCCAGATTCCATTTTTGGGGTATATTGTTTCCGGAGTTGGTCTCAAAATGGATCCAGAAAAGGTGAATGCTGTATTACATTGGCCCCAGCCAACTACTCTTCGTGCTATCCAGCGTTTTTTAGGTTTTGCCAATTACTATAGACGCTTCATTCAAGACTTCTCGTCCATTGCATCTCCTATTGTGGCCCTGACTCGTAAAGGGGCCAATACTAAGCAATGGTCATCCGAGGCCCTCCAAGCCTTTTAAATTCTTAAAGAGTCCTTCTCCTCTGCTCCCATTCTTCGACAGCCTGATGTGACACGTCCCTTCTTCCTAGAAGTAGATGCCTCTAATGTGGGCTTAGGAGCCATTCTCTCCCAACGTTCGGAGCAACACAAATTCCATCCTTGTGCCTTTTACTCTCGGGGTCTCCTGCCTGCAGAGAAAAATTACACGATCGGGGACAAGGAGTTGCTGGCTATCAAAGTTGCATTAGAGGAGTGGAGATACTTATTGGAAGGAGCTCGTCACGCTGTGACGATTTTCACGGATCATAAGAACCTGTCATACCTACAGTCTGCCCAATGCTTGAATCCTCGTCAGGCAAGATGGTCTCTTTTCTTTTCCCGTTTCGAATTAATCATAACCTTCAAGCCAGCTGCCAAGAACAAGAAAGCTGACGCTCTATCTCGAGCTTTTGTGACGTCCTCTGACGCTGAAGAGGTTTCCAACCATTCTATACTAGACCCCAAATGTATCTCGCTGGCTGCTTCTTCCACCAAAGTGCTACCATTTGGGAAGACCCTCGTGCCTCCTACTCTTAGGAGGAAAATCCTTTCGTGGTTTCATTCTTCTCGTTTTTCTAGACATGCTGGTGAACGCAAGACCTTTGAGATTCTCGCTCGAAGTTATTGGTGGCCCTCGATGAGGAGAGACGTCAAAGAGTTTGTTGCTTCTTGTGAATTATGTTCTCAGTTTAAATCCTCCCGCAGAACTCCAGCAGGGTTGCTGCAACCACTACCCATTCCGTCCAAGCCCTGGACCCATATTAGTATGGACTTTGTTACTGATCTGCCATCTAGTAAAAATTGTAATACTATTTGGGTAGTGGTAGACAGATTTTCGAAGATGGCTCATTTTATCCCTTTGTCTGGTTTGCCTTCCTCGTCTACTCTGGCTGAACATTTCGTTAAGGAAATCTTTCGTATCCATGGATGTCCGTCTGAGATTGTGTCAGATAGAGGAGTACAATTCGTTTCAAGATTCTGGCGGGCCCTTTGTAAAACCTTGGGCATACGATTAGCACTCTCATCTTCTTACCATCCGCAATCAAACGGACAAACTGAACGGGTCAATCAAGATCTCGAGACCTTTATAAGGATGTTCTCATCAGCCAATCAAGACAATTGGGTAGAATTGCTTCCTTGGGCTGAATTCGCCCATAACAACATGTACCATGAGTCATCGTCCAAAACTCCATTCTTTGTGGTTTACGGTCACCATCCGTCTTTTCCGGAATTTCCTGCCCTCCCTCCCACCCAAGTTCCTGCTGTAGAGACTGTTTGTCAGACCTTCAAAAATATCTGGTCTCAGGTCAAAACCTGTTTAAAGAAGACATCTGCCAAATATAAGTCTTTCGCAGATAAGAAGAGGCGGGCTATTCCACCACTAAAAATTGGAGATCGCGTCTGGTTATCTACCAAAAATATTCGTTTGAAGGTCCCATCTATGAAATTCGCTCCTCGTTTTATTGGTCCATATAGGATCATTCAAGTGATAAATCCAGTTTGTTTTAAACTTCTACTTCCTAAGAACCTTCGTATTTCCAATGCCTTCCATGTGTCCTTGCTCAAACCTCTCATCATCAACCGTTTCTCGGCTCCTCCTTCAGCACCTCAGCCAGTTCAAGTTCATCAGGAGGAGGATTTCGAGATTACTCATGTATTGGACGCAAAAATTTCGCGAGGAGTTCTCCGTTTCCTCGTTTATTGGAAGGGGCTTTGGTCCTGAGGAACGTTCATGGATCAAAGCTGAAGATCTCAACGCCCCAGCTCTTCTTAAGAAGTTTTATTCCAAAAATCCGGACAAGCCCGGTTCCAGGCGTTCTGTGCCCACCTTTAAAAGGGGGGGTACTGTCACTCACCGGACTGTGAGTGCTTCTTCCCGTATGTTTAGGAACCGTGGCCGTCCACCATCCTGAGGGTCTGCGCATGCGCAGCCCTTTCAAACCCTTCAGTACCTGTTCCTTTAACTTAATTGGCAGATCAGGCAACACTCCCTATATTAAGCACCTGTGGTCAATACCACGTTGCCTGATCTTGGAGTCTCATTCCCCATGAGCCTCTGAAGGTGTTCCTGTGTTTCCTCGTGTATTCAGCGCTGCTGATTCCTGTGGTTTCCAGACCACTTCTACTCCTGTGGTTTCCAGACCACTTCAACTCTCCTGTGGTTTCCAGATCACTTCAACCCTCCTGTGTTTCATCGTGACTGTTAGCTGATTCCTATCCGCTGCCTCCGTGCACTACAGTCTTCAGACCACTTCAACTCTGCCGTGTTTCATCATGACTGTTAGCTGATTCCTATCCGCTGCCTCCGTGCACTACAGTCTTCAGACCACTTCAACTCTGCTGTGTTTCATTGTGACTGTTAGCTGATTCCTATCCGCTGCCTCCGTGCACTACAGTCCTCAGACCACTTCAACCCGCCTGTGTTTCATCGTGACTGTTTGGCTGATTCCTATCTGCTGCCTCTGTGCGCTTCAGTCTTCAGCTCATCTCATCTCTCCCGTGTTTCCTCGAGACTGCTACAACTGATTCCTATCCGCTGCTCTCCGTGCTCAACAGTTCCAGCTCAGCTCTGCTCTCCCGTGTTTCATCGTGGCTGCACCTGCTGGTTGCTATCCGCTACCTCCGTGTACCTGCAGAGTCCTGCTGGCTGCTACTCCTCAGTTCTACTCATGTCTACAACAGCTGATCCGCTCTCCGTGCTTCTCAGTGTTCCTGCTGGTCTCTACTCGCCAGTCTGCATCGGATCTGCGCCTCACTGCTTTCATGTCGTCTAGACCATCGCTACTCTTCAGGGTCCTCCAGGAGTCCAGTTCTACATACTACTGCTTCCTGAGTATTTGTTCCCCTGCTGGTCTACCTACCTGTGCGCTGCACCTACTTGATTACCGCTTCACCCTCCAGGGACTTCGCATCCTGCCGGCCTCCAGCCGTTCAGGTATCTCTGCACTCCTGTCTGACAGCCTGCTTCTGAACCACGGTATGCATACTTCTCATTGACTGTGCTGGTGTATTGCATATCTTGCTGGACTGAGTTTGTTCTCCTCTGGAGTTTACTATCCGCTGAGACTATTGCCATCATTGACTGTGTTATCTTTTGCCCGGATTGTTTCAAGTGACTTTCTATTATTGCAGTGCTGTTCAGTCATTACTATATTGTGCATGTTATTGTGGATCAAGTTCAGGGTGCCCGTGTATCCTCTGTATTGCAGTCTCTCCCCGTGCTCCTCCTCACATATATATTCAGTGGTACAACTTGCTAGAGGCAGACCACTGATACCTGTTTCCCGTGTCACCTGTTCCAGTATCCTCTCACATAGCAGTGGTACAACTTGCTAACGCAGACCACTGACTCCCCGGATACCTCCTCTTGGATTCCATTCCTTCACCCAGACAGCGGTACAACTTGCTATCCGCAGACCGCTGACTCTCATCACCTCCTCGTTTCTGTTGGACATTCCTCCTCACTATAGCAGTGGTACAACTTGCTACCGCAGACCACTGACTACCCTCACGTGTCCTTTGTCCATACAGTTCCTCGTGTATTACTACATCTATATTACCAGTGCTGCTAGTCATAGACTTTCCTGAGCATCTCTATCATCTGCTATCTCCTGTTCCGTGATCACCCTGCTACCAGAGTACCATATTACCATCTATACTGCTCTGGTAAGCCTATCACCTGGTGATCCCTGGGTAAAGACTCTTAGTGCCCGTGACATTCTCTTCCTTTGAAGAATATTTCCCTCCTGTACCTTGCTAAAACCATTGATATATTTGAAAGTCCTCCCTTTCCCTTCTCTGCTCCAAATTATACATATTAAGATCTTAGGTCTTTCGGGGTAAGTTTTGTGCTGTAGACCATACACCATTTAAGTTGCCCTTCTCATAGGCAAATCGAGGGGGTTTTTCTGAGTACCTGGAAACCCCCCTCCAAGCCTGGGGCACTGTGTAATTGAGGTGGCTGGACCCTGCCCTCGCTTCACATGGCTCTGCTTGAAAAAGGAGAGCTGCATGCACCTAACAGTAGTCCACGCAGCATTGTCCATGTATATTATCATCATCATCATCATTTATTTATATAGCGCCAACATATTCCGTAGCGCTTTACAATTGGGGACAAATACAGTAAACTAATAAACAAACTGGGTAAAAGAGACAAAGAGGTGAGAAGGCCCTGCTCACAAGCTTACAATCTATGGGACAATGGGAGTTTGACACATGAGGCTAAGGTTAAGTCTACATTTTGCATTTCAGGCCAGCCAGGCTGTTAAGGTAAAAGTGACTCATAAGCTAATGATACTGTCACACAACAATGTTGGTCAGGGGGTAGTTGTCTTGTGTGAAATTGTGTAACCGGTAATAGGGTAAGGTAGTGAGGTTAAGAGGGTGGTTGAGGAATATTATAAGCTTGTCTGAAGAGGTGGGTTTTCAGAAAACGCTTGAAAGTTTGTAGACCAGAGGAGAGTCTTATTGTGCAAGAAAGTGCATATAGTGGGTGCAGCCCGAAAAAAGTCCTGTAACCGGGAATGGGAGGATGTAATGAGGGTGGATGAGAGACGCATATCTTGTGCAGAATGGAGTTGCCGAGTTGGGAGATATTTTGAGACAAGAGAGGAGATGTATGTTGGTGCAGCTTTGTTGATGGCCTTGTAGGTTAGTAAAAGTATTTTATATTGGATTCAGTAGAAAACAGGCAGCCAGTGTAGAGATATACAGAGTGATTCAACAGAGGAATGACGATTTGCAAGGAAAATCAATCTTGCAGCAACGTGCATAATAGATTGTAGGGGGTTTGAGTCTGTTTTGGGGAAGACCAGTAAGGAGGGAATTGCAATAGTCAATGTGGGAGATGATAAGTGCATGAATTAAGGTTTTAACAGTGTCTTGCGTGAGATACGTGCGAATTCTGGAAATGTTCTTCAGATGTATGTAACATGATTTAGATATAGAGTCAATGTGGGGAACAAAGGATAGTTGTAAGTCAAGGATTACACCTAGGCAGCGAGCTTGTGGGGTGGGATTTATGGTCATGTTATCAACAGAGATAGAAATGTCAGGTATGCTCTTGTTGGTGGGTGGGAATATTATTAACTCTGTTTTAGAAATATTAAGTTTGAGTTGACGAGAGGACATCCAGGATGATATCGCAGAAAGACAGTCAGTTACACGGGACAACACAGATGTCGAGAGATCAGGAGATATTATGGGGATAAGAGGAGTTGGAGAGCAGCCAAGTACTGTCTAAAAGTATAGCCACGCCCCCATGCATACTGGTCACGCCCACTGGCGACATGGTGTGGAAACCCCCTCTACAAATTCTGCGTTTGCCCCTGCTTCTTTGTACAGTCTGTAATGTATTTATATCTTTCTGAAGATATGGCCTCCAGAACTGAACACAGTATTCTAGATGAGGCCGTACCAATGCCATATACAGTGGCATTATTACTTCTTTCTTTCTGCTACTGATTCCTCTCCCTATGTAACGAAGCATCTGACTTGCCTTTCTCATTGCTCTGTTACATTACTTACCTGCCTTTATGTCACCTGAAATAGTGACTCCCTTCCTCCTCGGTAGTTTCCATTATAGTGCCATTAATACTATAGTGTTTGGATTCTTGAGACTCAAGTGCATGATTTTACATTTTTTGGCACTAAACTGTAATTGCCTCTCTCTTGACCATTCCTTTAGTCTACCCAGGGGCGGATCTAGGAAATTGCTATACCCGGGGCGATGTAGGGGGGGTGATTTAGGCCCCGCCCCCTTTCCGACTTCCGATCGCTTTCCCCCCCTGGATCCTCCACTGAGTCTACCTAGATCATGATCATTTGTTTTACCCCTCCTGGTGTGTCTACCCTGTTACATATCTTTGTGTCATCTGCAAAAAGGCATACTTTCCCTTCAATGCCATTTGCAGTGTCACCAATAAAGATATTAAAAAGCACTGGTCCAAGTACAGATCCTTGAAGTACTCCACTGGTAGCCTTTCCCTCCTGTGAATGCACTCCCTTTACTATAACTCTCTGTTTTTTATCCTGCGACCCAGTTCTTATCCAAGATCTTCCTTTTATCCTTTTTGTCTGCAAACAAGGACTGTTCAGACAGTTAAAGTTTTTGTGCCATAGGTAAGACTTGTCCTATGAGTTTTAAGTGGGGCTGGTCTAAATACGCCTGTTGTAAAATCATAAATATAAAGGGTCCAAACAAAAAAAAAAATTTTTTATCAGCATCGTCTAAGCTTCTAGCTTTGCCAGCTGATAGTACTGGGTCCACAAAATGCATCCATTTAGAACAGTGTTTCCCTAACCCAGTCCTCAGGGATCCCTAACAGTGTTTGTTTCCATATCTCTTTGCTGGAGTACAGGTGTATTCATTACTGACTGACACATTTTGAAAGATCCACAGGTGGTATAATTATGTGACTTGTGACCTTGAAAACCTTCACTGTTAGGGGTCCCTAAGGACTGGGTTTGGAAAACACTGAGATAGAATATCACTGCATGTTAGAATTTAGCTTAAATATGGACATAAGCTTTATTTGAAACTTGAGATGACTGTTAGGAACCCCTCCAGCCAGTACATCAAAAACCCGGAGTCTGCTCTGAAGTCTGGTGTTCACTGGAGCCCCTAGTGGTGGGGACAGACTTGGCCGCAGACAACAGAGGGTCGTGAGTTGTGCACTGACTTGTGAGAACCCAGCGATAGAGTATAGGAGCAAACAGCAGAGTGAAGTCCAGGCAAGGGTCGAGGGCCGGCAGCAGACAGAGTATGCAGTAGACAAGCCGAGGTCAGAGGTCACAGGCAAAACAGCAGCGTAAGAGTCCAGGCAATAAATCAAGGGGCACAGGCAGTCAAACGTAGTCAGGTATCCAGGCAAGGGTTGGCAACAATAAACAGATACAAGAGCAAGCAAGTGCAGAGAGCAGGCTAGAGCACTGAAACAGGAACTATAACCGGCAGTGAGGCCCAGTCCTCACTGCCTTAAATACTATGATGGTCAAATCAGAAAGGAGGAGGACAGGGCTGATAAAGAGCCTCAGGAGGCTGCTGATTAATTACTAGCTGGGAACTAGCATAGGTCATATCACAACCAGGAACATGTATGAATGACAAATAGAATCATGCGAGAGCTCCCCTTGGAGTTGGAGGATGTCCCTACAACCTCCAAAAATATAAATAGAAACTAATGTATGCGCTCGGCTGCTACCTTACGCCAGGATGCGACGTACCACCGTGGCTCGTAACAATGACACACTATTCATACATATCTTGTAATTTGAGAGAACTAGCTTGATATGTTGTTGCTGTCAATAAGTTAGCATTGATAATCTGAAATATGCTATTTATCCAGCTATCTTTACTCTAGTAGTGGAGGGTAAAAGCAAACTGTCTGGTTTTGATGCATCCAGTAAGAAATACAGAATACTATCCCTAGTAGCAGAAAGTCTTATGAAAGTTGACCTTGAACCAAAACACCAAGCTAAAATTTGCATCATACTTCTTGAAACACAGTGGAGAATCAATGTATCCAGCTATGGCCTTAGTACAATAATTGGAAAAAAGTGGATGGGATTCCTCTGACAGAAGACATTGAAAAAGTTCCTGAAAAATTCTGAGGTGCAGGCAAAACAAAAATTGGAAGAAAATCCAACCACTTCTGTATGGGAGATGTCGAGCTTTTATTACAACTGAACAAGCTGGAACTCAACATTTGTCAATGTAGATGTGTATGAGATATTATGCAGTCGCGAAAAGGAACTGAATGATAACTTGACCAGATTAAAAATCAGCAGAAAAATGGTTATGGGCTAGTGAGATGCCTTTGTTGGCTACCATATAAATATGTATTTCATTTGAGATCCTTACCAAAATGGTGTCTAAGGAGGATTGGAGTTGCAAGTGGAGCTAACCAGCCTGACCACCTCAACTAAATTGAGAAAACATGTAGCCACACTGTGCCAGGTAATGAGCTTGAAAGACAACATGTCAAGTTTACAGGATATGATATCAGAATACACTCAGAGACCTACAGACTGTCAGAAAACACTTTACAGCTGCCAAAAATCATGAAATTGTTACATGCCATGGAAAAGGAATTTATGCATGTAATGGAAAATCTCTTGAATAACTGGAAATTCCTATAGGAGGTAATTTTCTTTCCTGGGGTCAAGTATGCTACCAGAAATCTCATGTACTTAGATTCGGTGGTAGTCACTTTAACGGTGCTGATAACACCGACAGTGACTACTACGACCCCAAAAAAACTAAAGTGACTTGGGCGACTGATAATAAAAGATGACTGACCTTAAGAATGACAGAAGAAATCCCGACAGTCACCTAACAAATCCCGATCACCAGTAAGCACAGCATCTTGTTTTGACGTCATAATCAATTGCAACCTGTATATCACTATTTTTAAAGCGTCAATGGCACTTGTCATCTGACCTAACTCTTACAGTTACGCCAAAGTGTAAGAGTTAGGTCGGATAACAAGCACCATTGCCGTGCTTACTGGTGATCGGGATTTGTTAGGAGACTATTATCAGTCGCCCAATTCACTTTTGTTTTTTTGGGGTCGCCGTCTTACATGTCGTTGACACCACCTACGTCATTTCGTACCCCACCCCGTAGATTATATTACAATTAAACAGAGACATTGCCACACTTATTGGGTTATGAACCCTCCCTCTCCTTCTCCTTTTTCGAGGTCCACTCCATCCACCTCTTCCATCCGACCCACTCTATGTGCCTGTTATCTGCCGCTTCCCTGATCCCGTCACTCAATTCTTCAATCACTTTGTAGTCTGGCTCCCTTGCTTTCTCTTCTCCGACCTTTCCTCTCTCAATTAAGTGTGCCAGAATCTGTCCTATTGGGTAAGCACATGAGTAAAATAGGTCATGTATGGCATTTGCCACAACCACAAGGCAGAAACCATATTCAAGCCATTGTCAGATGTCATGTTTCAAATGTTCAATTATCTTGAACAAAACCAGTGCTCAATTTCAGGATTTGTGCAAGCCAATATTAAATTTGCTATATATGATTTCTAAAACAAAGTGACAAAATATAAGGTGGCATAACAATGCTTCAAAATTTCCTCTTTAAAAGTTGAATGCCAGTGATGATGAGGCTGATGATGTTAAAGGAGCTGGTGAAGAACCCCTATCTTGACCTAATAAAGCAGACAAATCCTTACTTGAAATAAAATACTGACTAGGTACTTGTCATCTCAGTTCTGCACAAACCATCAATTCCGGAAATGAAGCAGATTCCATAAATGTGAAAGGAATAATTCTAAAGGTCACGGCTTATTATCCGCACCAGATACATTTTCATATATGCGTATCTATAATTTACATTTCCCAGTGGATTATCCCTATTGTTATTATTTTTATTTCTGATCCTGTTTCCTATTCCAAAACATTTTCAGCGGGGATGCTCTCCCAGAACAATTGTCAATGCTATTGGGAAAAAGAAAAGGGTTCTGTTACTGGAGGTACTCATAATCCATAACTGGTACTATAATATACAAATCATGTCTTTATTGTTTATCATCTTAAAGAGAATTTTTATAGTGTCAGAGTTTTTTCTTCCCAGGCAAAATATTGAGTTCAAATATTTGTGAAAAAGTATAGAAAATTCAGTGATATATGTTTAAAACAGAGAGGGGAGGAACGGACTTCACCCTTTAGGTCCTTAATGTTTGATTGGTATATTGTCAAAGTTCTGTTTAGATGATATAATATATTTGTTCACATCAATTATGATTCAATTATGATACTCCATCTTTCACATTAGTTTTAATTCAGTTATATTTATATAAGTGTTAGTTCCTTTACATGATTATATAAATATAAGGATACAAGTTAACCCGTGCATGATACTCATGCATTCTAGTCAAATCAAGCTACTTAAGGTGTTAAAAAGGTTCTTGTCATGCATTTGGGCCTAGCCCAGGCCTCCTCAGGGGAAGAGCGTTACTTCCGGACGCAAGCCCCCTTTTTTAACGTGGTTTTGTCCACATGTCACCACCTCATCATTTTTCTCCATCACCTCATCCTTCATCTTCATCGCCACATCCTTCATCAAGCTACTTAAGGTGTTAAAAACTCCCCACTGTCACCTCCGGCAACCACCAACCACTCCCAACTGTCACTTCTCCTTCAAGAAATATATAGGTCAGTGTATAACTCTGCCCAGCAGGTGGCGCTGCAGCTTGGTTTTTTTTTTTTCACACACGTCACTAGGCATTTATATAGTAGATAATTAGAAACCTATTCAGGAACAATTATATACAGAATAATACCCCAAGAAGAATTGTAAATTATGCAAATTAATACAATTGATGTAAGGGAACTATATAAATAGAGAACTGATTCATGAAAGCTGGAGTACTGAATCATACTTTATATGAAATAATGAATTGTACTAAGTATCTAAATAGAACATCAGTCCCATAACCATCAAGATGCAGATTATCACCCCCATTTATAATAACAATGCTAAATGTGCATATGACAGGTACACGTTTATTATTTGAACTGCCATTTAGATTGGCAGGTCTCAAGTTTTTCTCCCAAAGGAGACTATGATGCCTTTCCATATGTTGATATCTCAAGACAATGTTCCAATCTTTGTTTCCTGGTGACCTTGACTGATCCTTTGTGTACACACTATATATTTGCAATTGACATATTATCCATGTTGCTCTGAAAAAAAATCCAAACCAATAATTTTCAGCTTGAGGTGATGTCTGGTCTTCTAGATGATGTATGGCTTGTATTCCTTGTAAGTTTTCTTGGCATTGGCTTGTAAGGTTGCAGATGACAGATAATTGGCAGTCATGGCACTGTCTGATGTTCAATTATTGGTTTCACTTACATAGAGTACACTTTCTCAACCAATATAATGATTTTTTTGGTGGGGACGGATGGTTTTGTGTTTTTCCTATGCTGTTTGTGGCATAGACAAATTAATTTATGCTTATATGTCTGCTGACAGGGGACTGTATCTAGTTGTATAACTGTTCTCACTTCATCTTCACCACTTGACATAACTTTACAATCGCTTTTCTTTGCTTTAATACCATGAACACTGGTACTGCTTCTTTTATTGTACAATGTACTCAGTGATGTGGAGTTGTCCAGTTGCCATTTTGTGCCCAGGCTAGATCTTGGTTTATCACTTGGAGTAGAATTGTTATCCTCACCTGCCCACTGTTAAGAATGGGACAAGCAAAATGTTCCAACTCCGAGGGAAAAACATCATCAGCAAAGGGTAACAGTGGGCAAAGAAGCATACTCCATGATTATGATATTTGTACACTAATTCAAAATGTATGGTAAAACAGGTAGGCAACTGCAGTTTGATCAAAACCAATCCAACAAGAACTCCACAAACCAGGATATCATAATTGAGTTGAGGTGCCTAATTATATTAGATATGTGCACTAACCCCCATGCTTTGTTTTTTTTATGTGGTTTTGGTTCTAAAACGTCATTGTGTTTTGGTTTTGTTACAGGTTTTGCCCCAAAAACATAAAAGGTTTTGGTTTTAATTAAAAATTAGGAACAATTGGTAAAATTATGTGATTTTGAGCTGATTTTACTCCTTATTACTATTTATAGCATTAACATTCATTTACAGTCTATTGTCTAATGATCTCTGTCCAACTGTCTAAATTTTCACTAATTGTGCAGCGAGCTGGCCGGCTAAAACTAGTGACAGAATCTCAAAACTACATGGTAGTTTACTAAAAGATACAATCACCATTTCTGCTTTCACTTACTTTTAATTAAATTACATAACTCACATTATAAGTTGAGGTTTCGGTCCTACATTTGGAAATTGTCAAGACAACCACATAGAACAACAGAAAAGACAGGTATAAAAAAACACAGATTTTGTGAATGTTCTGATATGTTCATTGTCTAGCTACATACTCTAAGACAGAGGCGTACAAGCAGGCCCGGCGCTCCCATTAGCAAGGTTAGGCACTTGCCTAGGGCGCCGGGCTCTGGAGGGCGCCACAGAATTCTAAAATACTTTAAAACTGTGCGGCGACCGCTGACCATACCTGTCACGGCCGCCGCACAGCATTCAGATGCACGGGGAGGGGGGGAAGAGGCTATTTTGTTACCACCGTCTCCTCCCCTCCACTTACTAGTGTCAGTGAGTGGAGGGGAGGAGACGGAGCAGAGAGGCGGCGGTGGTGAGACAAGTTAAGGAGAGGAGGGAGGAGGGCAGCGATTTTTGCGGGGGGGGGGGCGACGATTTTTGCGGGGGGGGGGGGCGCTGCTTTTTTAAAAATGCCTAGGGCGCCGTGGACCCTAGCACCGGCCCTGCGTACAAGGTCAGTCCTCAAGGGCTACCAACAGTTCATGTTTTTATGATTTTAATGCTTTCTATGTAGCTTTGTATCAATTTTGTTGATTTTGTACTCAGACATTTTTTCTCTGTAAATAAAGAGTTTATAACCAAACAAACAAAAAAACATGTGGTTACCTGACTTCTTATGCAATCCCAGATTGTCTTCAGCTGTAGCTCATGATTTATCAAGTGGTGATAGTCTGCACATCATTGCAAAATAGGTGAGGGAATGGTTCCCTTGTATTCTCTATGAGGCACGCCAAACAATATACATTACACCCTGGAAAGCATAGACCGGAAGTGCCAAAACAGGAAGTACATACATGGGTTTTCAGTATAATAACGAAACTCAGCGATTCCTTGGTTAGTCACTGGAACACCTGCTTAGCAGGTGTATATTCCCCAGGTGTAAAACATCACATGAACCAAGGAGTTGCAATAACGCACTCCCCTATCAAATACACACTCCGTTAATGTGTTCCAGCTTAGAACGCATTAACCGGAAGTGCAATTACGCACTTCCTGTATAAGAAGCATTTTGGTTCCATATTTTCCTGAAAATTAAGTTTTGCCTTGATTTCAGATCCAATTTTGTGCAAAGAATCGAGTTGTGTTTTGCATCTACTCGGAACCCCAAATCTCGGATCTGTCGGATTTCTCCGAATCCGAATAGCTCATCTCTAAGTTATATGTCATCATACCTGGCAATGCAGAACAGGAAATAGACTAATACGCAGCGGAGGAAAAGTGATATTGTCAGAGGAATCATCCTTCACTGTGTTACTTACATGTCACCTATGGTGTTAGCCCCTAGTGCTGCCCTTTAACAGTGTAGGACTTTGGTGGTTCTGCAATACTGTGGGGTGTATTTCCCTGGCATATTTTGGGTGTAACCATTCCCTTAGTGGTAATAACTACTTAATGTTACTGAGTGATCATCTTCATCCCAAGTTGCAGCATTTATAACCTGATGGAAGCAGTATCTTCCTGGATGGCAATGCCCCTACCACAGAACATGTATGGTCACCCAATGGATGATGAGCATTAAACTGATATTTTCCACGTGCCATGGCCTTCTCAGTCACCAAATTGGAGCCCATTACAGCATGTATGAGATATTCTAGAATGACACCTGAGACAGAATGTTTCAGCCAGGTGTGAAATGAGTTACTTTCTCCTGCACAATTGAATACATTGGTAGACTTAATGCCATGTTATACACAGGCCTTATTCGCAGCACGGGATATGAAGAAAGCGAAAAGATAAATCAGGCAGGCAATGCTGCAGTACTGTTTAAAGCAAATGCAGTATGCATATGAGTGTGATTTTCACCTAGTACAAATCAGCAAGAAGCTGTAAGCTATACAGATGTGACCTTTCTTGATGCTCGCTGATTGACTACATTATGTTCCATGATTTGCCTGATTCATTAGTGACCGTTAATTAATCGCCAATCTTTTGACACATCGGGACTAATTTGTAAATTAATTTTCCAGTAGTGAATCTCTGACATTCAGCTAGATTTCAGAAAGCCTGAATACCTTGCCCATCTCTAATATTTACTTCATTCTCCATTTCTCTATATCCCCCTTTTTTCTGCTATCTTTTCCTATCTCTTTTATCTCTAGACCTCTATCTCTCTCCACTCCTTCTGTACTCATCTCTCTTTGATCTCTATATATCCTATCTATCTTTTCTCTCAAATTTTGCTCATCTCACAATTCTAGCACAGACTTCATGTCTGTTTACTCGGTGTATATCTTTTTCCTCTCACTTCCCTACTCTCCCACTCCCTTTACTCTATCGCTCCTTGTTTCATCAATACAATTCCCAGCTCCCCCTACATCCCTTCTCCAATCTCTGTTCTATAACAACTCCTCCTATCAGTAATATACAATTTTCAAGCATTGGTCTAAATTAGTAGACAATACATCATTGGAAAATCAGAGTGCTGAACATGATCTAAGTTTTGTTTTCTGTATAAACATTTAGATTAGCTTGGGTACAATTATAATTGACCTGTGTTTCAGTAGGATAGCAATAGAATCATTGGCTATTTGCTGCTAAGGATCAGGTACCCCAAGCAGGGCCGGATTAACCCGAGGTCTAACTGGACTACAGCCCAGGGGCCTCGGGCATCCAGGGGGACCTTGAAAGTGTTTAGCAAAGTATTGATCGGTCGGGGGTGGGTGCTGTAGTCTCTTTACTGAGGAGATCTTGTGAGACTTGCCCTCACGAGATCTCCTCAGTAAGGACCGTACAACGTGCCGGGGAAGGACTGCAATGCCAGGAGAAGGAGGTAAATGCCTTGGGGACTGGGGGTGGCTAATCTCATGGGGGAGGGGCTCACCGGGGGGGCGGCTCGGATCACGGGGGGCCTCACGGGGGAATGGAGTCCCCCTTAGCCCAGGGGCCTTCATTCCCTTAATCCAGCCCTGACCCCAAGATGTGGGCCACATATCCCCCTTTTATGCATATCTATGTAATATCTAACATTGCCTCTAGAATTTCTGTAGTGTCCATTAGTGAAACTCAGTGAGATCTCCCAGTGATTATGTGCACAATGATTGCCTGTGTTGTTAGCACGAGTGGGCTGTGGGACATATGCGCTCCAAGAATAAAGTATTTTTTAATATTCATTCTAGCAACGCTGAAGATGGAGTTGCCAGAGCAAGAAATACCATCCTGATGCTTGACCCTGCCCCCCAACAGAGGTTAAGGCCATTCATATACAGGGTGAAGCAAAATAAGACCTTTCATCCTTTGATAAATCAGCCCCGGTGTTCTTTACCTAAAAACGCCATTTAAGGATGGGCCAGTGTTCATGTACCTGTGCTGTAAATGAGGCTAAACAGAGCAGTAGTTTAGGAGACCTTTGGAAAAAATACTTTTATTGAAAGGTGTGGTACTAAAGTGTAAGAAGGTTGGGCTTTGAGATGACATGTACAGATTTGCACATTGTGCCTACAAAGATTTTTCCATCTGTCCATTTACCTAGGTGCACTTCTCCAATCAGGCTAATTATGCACCTTAATGTGCACTGGGTGGCCCAAAACATTGATGTGTATATAATAATAATAATATTAATACATTTATGCAAAAAAAGACTGGTGTGTGGATAGTTATATTATGTGCTATGGTCAGGAGTCAGTCTGAACCAAACACATATATGGTACAATGGAGTAAACTGTGATAACAATTGAAAAAAAAGTCAATCATCCCTCTAATGGCAGAAATATCTCGATTTGGGCATCCAGAAAGGGATGTGGCCTGACGATGATGTGGGTGTGATTCAAATGGGTGGATCATGGGAGGAGCTTATTGTGTCCTGATTTGGCTTTTTGAAATTTTGGGTATCATAATGGGTTAAATACAAGTTAACTGCTGCGACAACTACATGGCTCAAACTAAGTTGTAGAACTACTTTTAAAGTTCCTTAAAAAAACACTTTTCCATGTTGTGATCTTATTTAAATAACATTTAGCACACAGTATTGATGTGAAATGAATGAAAATCTAGGAGATAGCATATGGTTGCTAACCAGCCAACAGTAAAATGTTTCATATTAGCCATGACAAGCGTATAATTGAGACAAAAGCCCTGTGCATTCTGCTTCAGATGTGCTGACTCAATTTGCACTTTTAAAATGTCAGTGTTATTTTAAAATTTGTCTTTATGAACTGCTTTTCCGTTTATAACTTATCTAGCGCTGAACCAGTGACAACCCAGACAAAGAGGAAGAAGAACGTGTTGTCTATAATGCCACTTTAATGTCTAAGCAAAGTAATTTCTCTTAGCAATGTCAGCTCGGTCTATCTACTTGTCCAATTGAAGTCTTTTATTCCTGGTAATGCCCAAATATCTGTATTTAAAAAATCCAAACAAAAGCAGCATTGTTACTCTGCCATCAGCAATGTGTTCACTAGTGTACATTATAAGGATACTAGAAATCACTGAGGGTTCCATGGCCATCCATGAGGCTACTGGCCAACAACTAATAATAATTTATAGTAGGGAGCGTGTTATTCCTTATAATACACAAGTTTTCCTAATAAACACTGAAGTGATGACATTAGACTTTAGAATCTACCATTTACACATAAATTATTTACAGGGGTTTATCCTTATTTTAACATTGCTTGTGTATTATAATTGAATAATGGAAATAATGTTCCGCCTACCGTAAAATAGAATGATATTAGAATCAAACAAGAAGACCAAATACAGAACACCAAACTCCGAGGTAACTTCTAATGTTATTATAATTATTATCTATTTATAAAGTGCTGACACATTATGCAGTGCTATACACAGAAGGCATTTAAACTAAGGGTGTGCACCGGCCACTTTTAGGGTTTTGGGTTTTGGGTTCTGATTAGCTTGAGGTTTTGGGTTCTGATTTGTTTTGCCAAAACACCTGACGAAAGGTTTTGGTTCTGATTTAGGGTTTTGGGTTCTGATTTATTTCTAAAAAAGCATAAAAAGTCCTAAAATCCAGTTTTTGGGTTTTTTTTTCACTCCTACGCTATTATTAACCTCAATAACATTCAATAACAATCATTTCCACCAATTTCCAGTCTATTCAGAACACCTCACACCTCACAATATTGTTTTTAGTCCAAAACGTTGCACCGAGGTAGCTGGATGTCTAAGCTAAGCGACACAAGTGGGCGGCACAAACACGTGGCCCATCGTAGGTGGCTGTGTAGGCTTGAATGGCCTTTTTCTGCTCCTCCATCCTCTGCAGCATATAGAGGGTGGAGTTCAAGCGCGTCACTACCTCTTGTTTTTGTTGATGGCAGGGCATGTTCATGCTTTTTTGTTGTAGCAGGAACAGTGAACGTAATTTAATTACTTTAATATCTGATACTAAGCTTTCTGGACTGCGTAGTGGAGTGGCCCCGGTACCCAATTTGGTACTGGAGCCACAATACCTCCTCCAACTTGTCTGAATTCCACTGCACAGATGGCTGCTCCTACATCCTCTGCAGCATATAGAGGGTGGAGTTCTAGCGCGTCACTACCTCTTGTTTTCATTAATGACAGGGCATTTTCATTCTTTTTTTATGTGGCAGGAACAGTGAACATACTTTAATATCTGATACGAAGCTTTCTGGACTGCGTAGTGGAGTGCCAAATTGGGTATCGGGGCCACAATACCTCCTTCAAATTGTCTGAATTCCACTGCACAGATGGCGGACACCGGATGCACGTCTAACACCAACATAGCTGTTAAGGCCGCAGTTATCCGCTTTGCCATAGGATGACTACTGTCGTACTTCGTGCTCATGGCAAACGACTGTTGGACAGTCACATAATGCCAAAAAAAGAGTTGCAAGATGGAATTGTCCTTTGGCCCTCCCACCCACCCTGATGTTGTTGAAATAGGACATGCGCACTTTAACAAACCAATCATTTCAGCGAAAGGGCCTACCAAACTGTGGCTGAAATGATTGGTTTGTTTGGACCCCCACAAAACGAGCTGGCAAAGAAAAAAAAAAGGTGCAAGATGGAATTGTCCTTGGGCCCTCCCATCCACCCTTATGTTGTTGAAATATGACATGCACACTTTAACAAACCAATCATTTTAGCGACAGGGCCTACAAAACTGTGGCTGAAATGATTGGTGTGTTTGGGCCCCCACACAAAAAAAGCTATTCATCTCTCCCTGTAGAAACTAAACTGGCTCTACTGAGGCAAGATGTCGTCCTCATCCTCATCCTCTGATTCCTCGCCCCCTTCAGTGTGTACTTCCTCATCCTCACACATTATCAATTCGTCCCCGCTGGACTCCACAACCACAGGTCCCTCTGTAGTATCTAGAGGCCAGTGCTGTACTTGATTGAGGAATTGATAATTCATTTTTATGAACATAATTTTTTCAACGTTCTGCGGAAGCAACCTCCTTCGCCGCTCACTGACCAGGTTCCCCGCTGCACTAAAAACTCTTTCCGAGTACACACTGGAGGAGGGACAACTCAGGTAAAATAGAGCCAGTTTGTACAGGGGCTTCCAAACTGCTTTTTTTTCCTGCCAGTAAGAATATGGACTGTCTGACATGTCTACTTGGATGGTGTCAGCAAAAGTAATCCTCCACCATTTTTTCAATTGTGACAGCATCCAATGCAGCGACAGTAGACATGTCTGCAATGGTTGGCAGGTCCTACAGTCCGGACCAGATGTTCTCAGCATCCCCGCCAGGGTGTCTTTTAGGAAAACTGAGCTTTTTCCTCGCAGCCACTGGTGTTGAAGAAAATGAAGGAGGAGCTGTTGGCATGTCACGGTCCTCTTCAGAGGACAATCTCCTGACCAGCAGGTCTTTGCACCGCTGTAGACTTGTGTCCGCCGGAAACAGAGACACAACATATGCTTTAAACCGAGGATCCAGCACGGTGGCCAGAATGTATTCCTCTGACTTTAAAAGAGTGACCACCCTTGGATCCTGGCAAAGTGTACGAAGGGCTTCATCCACAAGAGCTACATGCTTGGTGTAATCGCAATGGTGTACCAGCTCCTCCCTCACTTTCTCCAGCTGCTTCTGCAACAGCCTGATCAGGGGAATCACCTGAAGCTGGCAGTGTCGGAACTGACTTCTCGTGTGGCAAGTTCAAACGGCTGCAGAACCTTGCACAACACGGAAATCAGTCTCCAGTGCGCTTGACTCAGGCGCATCCCCACTCCTTTTCCTATGTCGTAGGTGGCTGTGTAGGCTTGAATGGCCTTTTGCTGCTCCTCCATCCTCTGCAGCATGTAGAGGGTGGAGTTCCAGCGCGTCACAACCTCTTGTTTGTTGAGGTGATGGCAGGGCAGGTTCAGACTTTTTTGATGTTGCTCGAGTCTGCGGTAGGCACTGGCAGAATGCTGAAAGTGTCCAGCAATTTTGCGGGCCACCGCAAGCATCTCCTGCACACCTCTGTCACTCTTCAGGTAATGCTGCACCACCAAATTAACGGTGTGGGCAAAACATGGGACGTGCTGGAAATTGCCCATATGTAATGCCCGCACAATGTTACTGGCGTTGTCTGACACCACAAATCCCCAGGAGAGTCTAAGTGGGGTAAGCCACTGTGAGATGATTTCCCTCAGTTTCTCTAAGAGGTTGTCAGCATTGTGCCTCTTATTAAAACCTGTGATACACAATGTTGTCTGCCTTGGCACGAGCAGCCATTGTGGAGATGCTGCTACTGATGCAGCTGCTGCTGTTGCTGCAGAAGGCGATGCATCTACCCAGTGGGCTGTCACAGTCATATAGTCCTTAGTTTGCCCTGAACCACTTGTCCACATGTCCGTGGTTAAGTGGACAGTGGGTACAACCGCATTTTTTAGAACACTGAGGACACTTGTTCGTACTTCTCTGTACATCCCGGGTATCGCCTGCCTAGTGAAGTGGAATCTCGACGGGATTTGGTACCGGGGACACAATACCTCCATCAACCGTCTAAATCCCACTCTACTGATGGCGGACACCGGACGCACGTCTAACACTAACATAGCTGTTACAGCCGCAGTTATCCGCTTTGCAATAGGGTGACTACTGTCGTACTTTGTGCTCATGGCAAACGACTGTTGGACTGTCAACTGTTTGGTGAAAGACGTAGCGTTCTTACGACTTCCCCTCTGGGAAGATGACCGACTACCAGCAGCAACAGCAACAGTGGCAGTAGTTGGTGTACCGCTGCAGGATTCCTCGAATGAATCCCGGATTGAAGAGGACTCAGTCTGGCTGGTGACATGGCCTGCAGGACTAAATCTGATGGAGATCGTGGAGGAAGTTGAAGAGGAGGGTGTTGGTGGTGTGTATCCAACAGGACCAAGGGATTTATGTGTCCCTGGACTGATGACGGTCCTAGCCCCAGTTCCTGAACTATACACTAAACTATGAAGGTTATTCAGATGACGTATAAGGGAGGATGTCCCTAGGTGGCCAAGATCCTTACCCCTGCTTATTTGATCTTTACATAAGCTACATATGGCCATACATTTGTTTTCCGGATTAGGATAAAAATAACTCCAGACCGAAGAGGTGGATTTTTTGGTCTTCTGACCAGGCATGACGATGGGCTTTTTCATTCCATGGACATCAACTTTTTCCCCCCCTGGTGCCTCATTTAAAATAACCACATCAGCATCCTCCTCGTCAAGTTCCTCCTCAGCGCCAGCTACATCAATAGCCTCCTCCCGGTGTACAACACTGACACCTTCATTAGCCAAATCTGTAACTGCACTGTGGGTGATCCTTCCAGCATATGCAGAGGGCGTGCTGCAAATGGTGGAAGGAGCCACCTCTTCCCGTACATTGATGGGAAGGTCAGGCTTCGCAACCACCAACACCCTTGGACTCGCCTTGGGGATTTGTGATGACATCTCTTTAGAAGGCAGAGTTGTTTGCTGTGTTGTTAATGACAGCTTAACTCTCTTAAATTTTTTTGAGGGGGGGAGGGCCTAGATCCTTGGGTGAAGCTGAACCACTAGTCCTGAACACGGGCCAGGGCCTAAGCCGTTCCTTGCCACTCCGTGTCGTAAATGGCATATTGGCAAGTTTACGTTTCTCCTCAGATGTTTTGAATTTCCTTTTTTTGGTAATTTTAGTGAACTTTGGGTTTTTGGATTTTACATGCCCTCTACTAGGAGATTGGGCATCGGCCTTGGCAGACGACGTTGATGGCATTTCATCGTCTATGTCATGAATAGTGGCAGCAGCTTCAGCATTAGGAGGAAGTGGTTCTTGATCTTTCCCTACTTTATCCTCCAAATTTTTGTACTCCGTTATATGCAGCACAAGACAGCGTACCCCTAAACCACACACACTTTGGGACTGCAGAAACAGTGAAGGTAGTAATATAGATTGCAGTTCCTATTTTTTGGGACTGCAGAAACAGTGAACGTAGTAATCTAGATTGCAGTACCTATTTTTTGGGACTGCAATAATATAGTGCTCTATAATATTTTTTATAATTTTTAAATTATTTTTCTATATTTTTTTTAAAAAAAAAAAATTTATTATTTTTTTTTATTATTTTTTTTTTTAAGATTTTGGGATAATTATCAAATTACTATGGACTTAGCAGAAAAAAATACAGGTCAAAAGCACCACTGGACTCAGCAGGACAGACACTGGCCAAAGCACCACTGGAATCAGCAGGACAGAGCACTGGCCAAAGTACTACTGGACTCAGCAGGACAAAGCACCACTTTACTAAAATAATCAGCAGGACAGAGCACACTTTACTAAAATAATCAGCAGGACAGAGCACACTTTACTAAAATAATCAGCAGGACAGAGCACACTTTACTAAAATAATCAGCAGGACAGAGCACACTTTACTAAAATAATCAGCAGGACAGAGCACAGTATCACTATCTCTCAAGAACCTCCCTCTACACTACCCACAGGGAGAATGAAGATGGCGGCCGCGAGCGGGGCATTTATGACATCCGAGTCTCGCGAGATCCGACGCGAGCCTCATTTTGGATTCCTTGGGCGGCCGGAAGTATCCGAACAGTGCTTGGATCCCGTCAGATCCGCACTGTTCGGGTGGGCTCTGATTAGCGAAATCCGAGCCCGCTCATCTTTAATTTAAACACCAAAAGTTACATGAAACAGAAAGTAAAGATTGTCCTGCCCACATGGGTAGGAAACACTTGATACTAGAGATGGGCGGGCTCGGTTCCCCAAGAACTGAACCCGCCCGAACTTGAGGTATCCGAGTACCAAGCCGAGCAGGCTCGGTACTCTGGCGCCTATTCAGAATCGAAATCGAGTCAAAACGTCATAGTGACATCGTCGGATCTCGGAGCTCGGTTCTCGCGATGTTTGAAATGCATAAATACCCGCCTCCACAGCAATCCAGCGCCATTTGACAGAGGGAGAGAGAAGGGTTAGGTTGCAGGCAGCATTAGAGCAGGGAGAGAGCACATCTTACAGCACTTCTTACAGAGGAGGCATTTTTGCAAACATTACCAACTGTTTGGGGTGTCATATTCCCTCCTCAAGAAACTATTTTCTGCCTGCAGAAATAGTAATATACCAGCAGTATATATTTCTGAATTTGCACTACAAGTGCTTGGGGTGTGACATATTGCCCAATTACAAAAAATCTATTTTCTGGTGCTGAAACTATTAGATACCAGCACTATATTATTCTGAATTTGCACTACAAGTGTTTGGGGTGTCAGATATTCCCCAGTTCTAAAAAAGCCATTTTCTGGTGTTGAAAATACTATATACCAGCAGTATATATTTTTGAATTTGTACTACAAGTGTTTGGGGGTGTCAGATATTCCCCTCTTTGAAAAAAAACAATTTTTCAGGTGCTGAAATTATTATCTAGCAGCACTATATATTTCTGAATTTGCACTACTAGTGCTTTGGGTCTCATTAAAATGGATTCACAGCAGTCCACATATGAGCAGGATCAGCAAGCAGCTGCTGGCCCTAGTCCTGATGGTAGTCTTCCCTGTGTGTCATCTGCTAAAGCCTATGTAAAAGTACATAGTCTTTTTAAGTCAGGGAAAAAAAAAAAAAAAAACTTTTACTGTGTTCAAAAGAAAAAGAGCTGTAACTGATGAAAAGTTAACTGCCGATAAAAAAAAAAATAGCCAACATGCCATTCTATACACGCAGTGGCAAAGAAAGAATGAGGCCTTCGCCTTTCTCTATTAGTGCAAGATCAAAAAATGTTACTGACCAAGCAACACCAAGTAATCTGGAGTCCAAAAGTGGTGCACAACTACTGTTACGTGTGAAAGCCGAGCTGCAAGAAAACAGTAAGGCATTAGAGAAAAATGTATGATCAGAATCAGAAATGACTCCAATCCCTGAGGAGAGTCCATCCACAAGTGGTATGTGTAATCGGGACCATTCTGATAGTGTACCCATAAAGAAGGGGCCTTTCAGCATTTCTGCTGATGTGTGCCTGCACAGCCCGAGTGTACCTGGCGATACACCAAGTGAGGATGACACTTTGGAATTAGAAGAGGATGAGGAGGAGATATGTGTAGCCGACGAGGGCGCTGATGAGGATGCGGTTGATTGTGTAAGTCCTGCACCAGTGACAGCAGTGTGGCACCAGTGGCAGCAGTTCTGGCACATGAGGTTCTGGCACCAAATTGCACTTTCCATACAGAAGCAGAGATGATGCAGGTGGCAGACCACAACAGTTTGACATCTGGGCTGATTTGAAAGATTTTACCCAAAAATTTGTGACCTTGCCCATAACTCCAACCAATCCTACTATTAACATGCAAAGGATGGTGGAGGGCCTAGCAGGGATTAAACTGTATTTTTCCTAATTTGTACTAATAAGGTTTGGGTGTAATATACACCCAAAGACTAGTGCTCAATTGCTAAGAGTCATTGATGAAGAGGAAGACAAGCAGGCTTGTCTGTAGAATTTGCAGGCAAATTCTACAGCATCATATAGGTAACACCCAAAGAGAAAAGCTCCATTGCTCCATTGCTAATTGTAATTGCTGAAATAGAAATTATAGGCCTGCCTGGCTTGGTCTAAATCTGCACTTACATTTTATTGTACCATAGCTCACTCAGAAACAGGAGAGGTGGCAGGGTTCAGTGCTAATCTTCCTCAAAAAATACTAATTCATCCCACCATCATAGAAGTCTGTGTACTATGATGTAATTGTCGATAATGGCCTTCCGAATGGAATTAGTAGTTCATTTTAGGGCAGAGCTGTCACGATTTTTGGCCAATTCTATTACAGCAGAGCAAATATCAAAATGTTGTGCTGACTCATCTGCATCACCACTGGGTGTCTTGGGAAAAGCTACTATTTTTCCGACAAGCAGTTGCCAGAGAAACTGAAGGATAAGACATCATTGCAAGATGTTAATAGCTACAATTAAAATATAGTTAGCACATTTACTTATTGTTTTATTTCACCCGTTAAATTTCTGTAGCTCCTTCTCAAAATGTATAATTAAGGCAATCACTTGACTCAAGCTAACCGTGTCTGCACTCTCTTCACAGGTGACTACTTCCCTGGACTAAAGTACATTCCCCTCAAATGATAGTCTTCTTGCAGCTGATGCATTCTCCTACATGCTGCTGCAGAATCCCGAAAATTACCCTAAATTTTTCGGGACACAAACAGTATCTCTAGCATGTCATTGTCATTTTTTAAAAGTTCTGTAACACCAAGTTGATTGTGTGAGCAAAACAGGAAATGTGATGGAATTCCACTCCGCTGTAATGCTTGAACAATATTGGTGTCGTTATCAGAAATGACATATCCTCAGGAGAGTCCAAGCAGGATTAGTCATATTGCAATGACATCCCTTACTATTTGTAACAGATTGTGAGCTGTATGCCTCTTAGTGAAGCCGCTGATACACAGAGTAGCCTACTTCTGAAAAATTTGACGTACTTGGGTACATGCTGCTGCTGTTCCTGCTGGTGAAGGCTAATCACCAACACAGTGAGCTGTCACAGTCATATAATCTTTAGTTTGCCCAGTTCCGCTTGTCCACATATCTGTGGTTAAGTGTACAGTGGGTAGAATGGCATTTTGTATCCCAATAATTACATTTTTATGAACCTTCTGGTAGAAGTGAGGAATAGCTTTTCTAGTAAAATGGTGTCAAGATGGAATTTGGTAACAGGGACAGAAGACCTCAAGTAACTGTCTAAAACCAGCTGCATTAATAGGGGACATTGGATGCAGATCTAATACTAGCATAGTCCCCATGGCATCTGTGAACCGCTTTGCAACTGGGTGACAGGTTTCATACTTGCTTCCTCTTGCAAACGATTGTTTAAAAGTTGTTGCTTCTGGGTAACAGGTTTCATACTTGCTTCCTCTTGCAAACGATTGTTTAAAAGTTGTTGCCTGGGCAACGGTCAGGGCAGAGAGTTTTATTAGCACGCCCCGGCAACACAGGGCATCTGGGCACGTGCGCAAAAGTGTATATAGCCTGCAGGCTGATTAATGAGTCACCTAAATTAATTAATCTGCTAGGAATCATTACAGGGCAAAGCCCTGATTGGTCAGTATTAGTATTTAAGGCAGGGAGGGCTTAGCCTCCCTGTTGGTAATAGCGTTGAGTTACTACGTTGCTGACCTGCTTTTGTCCAGTTCCTGTTTACCCAGTTCCTTTGGATACTCTGTCCGTTTCTCTATTTTGACATGCCGTTGTGACCTGTTGCCTGTACATTGGACCTTGCCTGCTTGCCTGTGACCCTGACCCTTTGGCCTGTATCTTGGACTCCGCTGTTTTGCCTGTGACCCTGACCTCGGCTTACGTCTGACCATCCTCTACCATCTACTGAGCCTCCTCAGGCCTGCCGACGCGGTATTGTATAACGAACTTGCATTATGCTAAAAGTTAAGTCCTGGGGGCATCCGAGTACCTGTGAGCACATTAAGCTCTATGGGAAAGGCGGCTGCTAAAGGTGAAGACCTCTGTCATCTGTTCTGCAAGTTAGTTATCAAACCGGCAGCCTAACAGTTATAAGACATAGGAAGAGGACGCATAATTGCTCCACAAGAAAATCCTGTTGCCAATGAAGATCTGATATTAGCTCAGTACTCTCTCAGAGTGTCCAGTTCAGGTCACTCACCCATAGGAGTGCACAGAACACTTCATTAGGGTGTGCACCCAGGGACACGGAGTGAGGGATACTCTGTGCCACAGCTCGCTGCAATGTCTAGGGGGAGGGTGCCTAATAGTGCCCCCAGTTCATATAACGCCAAACAATAGTGCCTCCAGTTCATATAACACCAAACAATAGTGCCTCCAGTTCATATAACACCAAACAATAGTGCCTCCAGTTCATATAACAACAAACAATAGTGCCTCCAGTTCAAATAACGCCAAACACCAAACAGTAGTGCCCCCAAATCAATCACATTACACCAAACAAGTGCCTCCAGAACATATTATGCCAAACAATACTGTCCCCAGATCATATTATGCCAAAAAACAGTATCCCCAGATCATATTATGCCAAAGAACAGTGCCCGCAGATAATATTATGCCACACATTAGTGCCCCCAGATGATTATATGCCACACAGTAGTGTCCCCAGATGAAAATATGCCACACAGTAGTGCCCCTAGATGATAATATGTCACACAGTAGTGCCCCTAGATGATAATATACCACACAGTAGTGCCCCCAGATATTATGCCACACAGTAGTGTCCCAATTCAAATTGTGACACACACTAAAAACATTAAAAGGACTTGCTGTGTAGTCCTATATGTGAGACCACTCACCTCTCACACTGATGTTGTCCGTTTCTCATTGGGTAATAGAAGAGCTGTGAGCATGCCTATCTGCTACATGTGATCTCCCTCCCTCCTGCTTGTGCTGACCCTGCAGCCTAACCTTAGTGAAAGGCAGCCTGGCGATTTCCTTCCAGGACTGCTTCAGTGTCTGGCAGCAGCACTCCCCCTTGTTGTCAGATTAAAAACAACAAGCAAAAAATAACCCTGAATGAATGAAAATGAAAAGATGAGATAGCAGATGGCCTCAGTACACCACTGGTCTACTGGGAAAATTCCAGGTAAGGTCTATGGCCAATCCACCCCTGCCCTCACTGATATTTAATGGTGAAAGAGAGGTATAGTTGCCAGAATTACCTCCTTGGTTGATCTCATCTCTTCCTTTGGTCTCCAGTATCACCTTTACATCAATGACATACAACTCTACATCTCTTGACCTTCCCCACCTCCCTCCTCTCACGTGTATCTGACTGCCTTTCCGCCATATCCTCTTGGATGTCCTCACATTTTCTCACAAATCAACATTGTAAAAACTGAACTCATTGTTTTCCCTTCTTCTAAATCTTCGCCCCACCTTGATCTCAATATCACTGTTAACAACACCACCATCTCTTCTGTTCCCCAACTCCGCTGCCTAGGTGTCACCCTAGACTCCTCTCTCTTTTTTTACCCTCCACATTCAAATTGTTGCCCAATTCTGTCGCTTCCAATTACGTAACATTGCCCGCATCCGGCTCTTCCTATCTCAGGATGCCACCAAAACCATTATCCACGCACTTATCATTTCCTGTCTTGACCTCCTTGTGGCACCATAAAAATAAAGGAAAATAATAATAATAATAATAATTTATAGATTCCGTTACCAAACACTTTCTAAATAAATCATGTGAAACAAGGTTCAAAATGAGTTGGATGCTCACCAAACACTTGGGTTATATCCTACAGGGGTGGAATTACTGCTCTCCAAATATAAAGAATTTTTTTTAAGATAGTTACATGTAATGCTTCCCCTGCAGCATAAATGAAAGATTATCTTGACCCTTATGACAAGTGTGCAGTATGTGACATCTTAAGGGCCGTGTTGAGCATTTTCACAGAACCCAAATATATAAAAAGTCCTGAGCTAAGCTTTTGTGTTCGGGCTAAACTTTTTGTGTAGGCACCGAGGATTTTCAAAACTGTACTTGTCAGTACCCCTAGTGTAGGCAAGAAGGAAGTGAGATGAGTCAGTACCAGGAGGTGTGTACGCTAATGTGACCACATCTGTGCAGAGTCAAAGGAGTGAGAGATGTAGAGTGGAAGTCTCACCATGGCCCAGTGAAATTATTGCCTATGTAACTAAGTGAACTGTGCTGGAGAGTAAAGTTGGGAGATGTAAATAAAGATCTACCTTGTTTGTTTTATGAAAGGTTATGGGCTGTCACCCATTCACTTCAACATTGGTAACTACTGCACTCTACACACTTTGCTGTTATAAAACCTGCAGGTGCAGAGATACATGTTTGCTGGTCGCTCAAGAGACGTCAGGTGTGAAATACACTACCACAACCCACCACTTAAACGGGAAGATACATTTGCATCTGCCCCCCCCCCCCCCCCCCACGGATGGTCCAATAGTGGACTACCTTGAGCTGGGTCACAGGGCCACTTGCATTTTTATTCCTTTAAAATAGGCTGCTGTGTTGAGCCTTTCCCCCCGGGCTAAAATTTGCTAGCCCTCCCCTGCATCCGTGATTGGATTATGGAGGACGTTTAATGGTAAAGTGGTGTTTACACGGATGTGGCAGAATTTAATGATGAGTTCCTGAAGACTTAGTTCTTTTCAAAGCTTTGGACCCTGGTATCAAATTTAGAATCAAGGTACCGTATGAAGAAAATACAAGCTATTTAACATTGGTGGCTAGTGAGTGGCAATAATTATCATTTTGTTTCTCTGCAAGTTGCAGGAATGCAAAATGTATTGTTGCTTGTATTCTCCATGCCAGCGCTCATTGGCGTGCCCTGTCGATAAAACCCCTCCTAAACTAACAAAAAATGAATTCATCATCAGCCTGCCAATGCCGGCTAAAGGAGCAAGTGACCCTTGTGTGGCCGGTGTGCATATGCGGCTAAGGTCGTGTATGCGCATAACGATGGGAACTAGCAAAGGAATAACAGCGGCTTCTCTGGTAGAGATGGAGACCTATGGACTCCATTGAAAAGGCAAGCTAACGCGCTTTTGGGGTGGCGTTAGTTTGTTTTATTTTAAGGCTGGCGGCAAAAAGTAAAAGCTTGTCAAATTGGTTTCACATCGTAGTCCGCACAGAGGTCTATGGGGACTGCAGTGACCAGCGTATAATAGGTTAGGGCCGGAGAAATCTCTGATATCTCATTCTTTAACCCCTTGATAAATTGAATTGAGCTGCGGTGGACAATCTTTGGTTTATTGCATCCTAATAAATAGATTATGCAGAATAACATGATTCAAACCACATGCAAGCTGCTTGATTACACTCTAGTTCCTTCATTTTGTGGTTTAGCAATTTCTTTGAAAACAGCAGCTAGAGCTGGAAACTTTGTATTTTAAAAACAAACAAAACTTAAGATCAAAACAGCTAGCATAAGACAAATATATTTGAATTTTTCTAAATAATATTTTTACCTGACTTCATTTTGTACTTTATTCAACTTTCACAACACCTAAAATACTAAAAGTGGCATCATTGTCAGCTCATCGCATCAAATGTATATTAATGTCTGATTCACAGGGAAACTACCACTTTTCTTTCCCTTTGTTACCAATTAACCTCAGAGAACTGATCTCACTTTACTTGCAAACTGTCCCTTGTTTTGGTTTGTCTGTAAATTGTAATTCTTCTTCTGGCACCTATAGATGATTGTTAATCTTATATTTAATTGTTAACATCACCAACTCAGTATATTATTATATCAATTCTATGGGGCATATTCAATTAGGTTTCCGGTTCGTGGTAACGCGTGTTACCACGGAAACTGCGCAGTATTGACGGTAATACGGTACCGCAATAACACAGATTTCCCTACTAAACCCTATGGTATGCGCACAAAAATCCACATTATTGCGGTACCGTGGATTGACTTCGCAGCCCGTTCCGGTGCGTTCCCGCGGACCGGAAACCTAATTGAATATGCCCCTATGTGTATCAAGTGAACTTCGCTTTATGATAATTTGTATCTGAAAGTCAGCTGAGATTACATGTCTGTCAACAGGGAAAAAGTGTAACAATTCATCTTTGTCCTTGTAGAATGCTGGGAGGCATGAGTGCATGATAAAAAGGTGTCTGTTACAATCATTATTAAAGCAGCACTGTAACAAGACAACAAATTAAACATGCATGTAAATTGGTGATGGAACCACTGCTTTGTTGTGATAGCTGTAGATGTGTGAATAATTTAGACTGGTGGGGAGAAAATGCTGGCCTTGTGAAATTAGCTCATTACTCCTAACATTGAGAACTATGTCAAAATGTTGCCCTGAAGCTGTTAGTAACATGCTTTCACAATGTCCTTGAAAGTCTCTTATGGACAAATGTGTATGGGCATGATTAACTCAACAGGCCAGAGAAATGTATTACATGAATCTGTTATTTAGATGTCACAGTATGTTCTCTCACTGTAAACTGCCATGAATTCAGCTTATAAAGCACAATCATGATATAACCTAACACATTACATGACACCTTATGCTTTCATCATTTACACAGAGAGCAAGGCAAACAGTATCTAATATTTATCTAATCTTGCAGCATAAGAGTTGCCTTTGGCCTTATAGTGCTTTGACAGCAAACAATCAGAAAATATAATGACTGGAGTGTGACATTAGAACAGTGGCTTATTATAGATGTCATTGGGGATTTGAATGCTCTCTTACCATTTATTTAAGCTGCCCTTCTAATTTATTCTCGTAAATCCTTTTATGTTATCTAATAAGGAATTGGTTTTAGTTTATATTATCTCTCTGTACCTCCCAGCTATATAAGGATGTTGGATGCTTTGTTCAAATATTTAGAAAATAGCCTTTTAACTTTTACATTTAGGAACATCTTAAAAGGTAAATGTAGTCTACAGAATGGTTTCTGCTTAAGCAGCTTTCATGAACAGCCCTTATTCCTTTGCTCTGACTCCTCTTACTTTTTCTTATTCTATTAGCGCCTGATTCATTAAGGAAAGTTAAGCAAAAAATTGAGTACGTTTTCTTACTCAAGTTTTCTGGACAAAACCATGTTGCAATGCAAAGTGTGCAAATTATTTTATTATTTTGCACATAAGAAAATAGTGGCTGTTTTTTTTCATGTAGTACACAAATACTTGATAGTTTATTTGTACACTGACATTTAAAGTTGATATAGGACATGCCCTACCCCAACTATAAATCTGCCATCAAATTTTAAATTTACCTCCCCTTCAATGCAACATGGTTTTGCCTTACTTACTTACTTTTGCTTAACTTTCCTTAATAATTCAGGCCCTTAATCCCTAAATGAGCCACATATTCACATTGGCAGCCCCTGTCTTATTGTCTCCACCCCCTCACCTTACTTTGTTCATTTACAATTATAGTACCCATACCAGATTAAAAAAAAAATAAAAAAAATTATCTTGTCCACTGGTTGGTTGCTTGTCGGCTGAGGTCATGGTTGGGGGTGGCATGGGAGACACCCCTAGGGGGAGCTGGTCAAATGATCAATCAAGTTTACTAGTTGGATGACTAAGAATCTCCATGAGGAAACTGTTGAAATACATTGAAATGTAATGCTAAATGAGATTTATAGGATATATTATTACTGTGCAAAGAACTCTCTGGACTAACTATGTTGAAAATGTGTTTTGGAAGCTGTTGGTTACCGGCTGTTGTATTACGTAGAAAAACATAGATCCGCAATCAAGCTGATACTGCCGCATCGGGCTGAAGAGACTACAAGTATTTATTGCTAATTTTGTTGGTTCCTAAGTGAATTAAATATATTGTTGCAGCAGAATGTTTTTTCTGTAGGATGTTATGTTTCTTATTAGACTTTTGGATAAGACACTGGACCGAAGACTTGATTGAAATAGCATTAATATATATATTTGCAGAAGTGGTCTGGAGCTGGGTTTGTCCAGTTGGTGTTTCTTGTTGTGGTCTTTGCCTAGAGTTCTGGCTGTTTGGTACCTGGCCATTGTGTGAGATACAGTAGTATTTTAATTGTATTTTTCATTTATTAAAAATGTATTAATGTATTCCAAAAGGTAAATCTACAGATTTATTATGCTAATAAATTATCATAAAAATAACAAAACCTGTGTGATAAAATAGACAAGCTCTCAGCATACTAAAGCTCTGTTCCATTTACCATCTTTACTTCCCATCATACCAGTCAGAGAATTAGGAGCCTATTGAAAGAGGAAAAAGTATTGCTTCCACTTTGGATTCTATTCATCGTTTTACATCAAAAACTAACTGACTCATTTCACCTATTTAAGTCTTTCCACCTAAATAACTTAAATTGTTAAAATCCTCAGTTGCATATGGGGGTGTTTCAGTTCTCTTAGGGGCATATTCAATTCCGATCCCGATCCGCGGGATCGTGCCGGAACGGGCCGCGAACCTAATCCGCGGTACCGCAATAACGTGGATTAGGGCTGCGTACGAAAATCCGCGTTATTGCGGTACCGTATTACCGGCAGTAGTGCGCATTTTCTGCGATAATGCGCGTTACCGTGGATCGGGATCGGAATTGAATATGCCCCTTATAGTGTAAAGTCAGTTTTAAATGTGTTAGGATTCTGTTGTAAGATGTCAGGTTCTGCTGTATTTCCCAGTGTATGAGAGCTCTCTGCTTTCAATTAGGCTGAGCTGCATTGCAGGTGTGTTATCTGCGCTGGTTGCCTGCACTATTTAAGGCCTGTCCTGCAACCCAATCTTTACCAGTGATATCGTTTAGCTTTTTGCTTCTAGCAATATCATCCTGCCTCCCATGCTAAATTATCCTGTGTCTACTTTCTGGTTCTGATCCCTGGCTATGTCTGACTATGATTCTGTTTCTGAACCCTGTCTACATCTGACAAGAATTCTGGTTCTGTCTGAATGTTCGTGGCTACTCACTGCTCCAATCCTAGCTGAGGTGGCGGTATCCCGAGAAAGCTGTGACAGCAGTACCATTAACATTTATACAACCCGATATGTTTGCCGATGTCTGATGGTGTTCAGCTACTCCACATCCATTCCAGTCTGTATCCTGACCATCAATTGCGCAGTTCCACTCACTCCAATTAGAGTAATAAGGATTTGCATTGACTTTTCAATTGCTTCAAGTGCTATTGTGGCCAGCTGTTCTGAGGGACTCTGGGCTGTCTCAGAATACTTTGGATTCTCTAGACTTTGTACCACTCTGTACCACGTCTGCTGATTTGGGTTAATCTCCTGCTCTGAAATTGGGACTTCCTGTATCCTACATTTCTGCCTGTTGATAGCAGAGAAATCTGCATATGATTGTGAACCTGATATCCTGCATTTGAAACTCTCTATATACTGTTTGTTGCTGATTAATTGTGTTATAAAATAAAGACATGCTTTATCATTTCTGTCGCTACCCTAACAAATATGCTTTTACACAGTGGATAGTATGAAGAAACCCCAAGTCAATCCTTTTTAAATAGCTCCTTAGTCACCTTCATTTAACAAAATAACAGAATACAATAAGTTGGGTTATAGAGTGGTCCCCGGTGTACTTCTCTGTCCAGTTCCTATCTCCACAGTACTACTCCATGGGGCATCATAGATGACAGCGACCTGCGAGTTCCCAGCAGCAAAGTCCATCCTGCCTTGCAGCGGTACTTGGTGAATACCGGGGAACCCGTTAGACTCCACACCTCTAGGCCTGCCAGCGCCAATCAGGGTTAGTACCTGGGTCCTTACCTTCCTGGATCGTAACAGTTTGCTCTGACCCAGATGGATCCCGTGGAGAATCCCTCCCCTAGGAAAAACAGGAGGCTAACCAACAGCAGCTGCTGAAATTTTTTCAAGGTCTGTCTGCCTGTATTGACACCTTTCAGAATACCCTTGCAGCATCTGGTTCGACTGCTTCAGCTCCTGAACCCGTGCCTATCACGTCCCCAGCAGCCAGTTCCCAATTGCGCATACCCAATTCTCCCAAGCTTTGAAGGGGATTTTTGAACCAATGTGCTATTCAATTTGAGCTTCTCCCTGGAAATTTCCCTTTGGAAAAAGCCAAAGTTGTTTATATTATATCTCTCCTTTCAGGACAAGCTCTCACCTGGGCGTCTCCTCTGTCGGAGAAGAATGATCCCTTGCTTCACAACTACACTGAATTTTTGTCTAACTTTAAGAAATTTTTTGATGAGCCAACGTGGTCACCGGATTTCTACATTTGCATCAGGGTTCTCAGTCGGTCGGCCAATACTCTGTTCAATTCAGAACTATGGGCTCTGAGCTCCGTTGGAACAATGAAGCCTTAGTAGCAACTGTCTGGCAGGGGTTGTCAGACCGAATAAACTTCAGAAGAACTTCCAGCTACCCTTGGCGACCTTATCTCCTTGTGTATTAAGGTGGATCTGCTTTTCAAAGAAAGGTCTCTCGAGAAAAAACAGTCTTGGCGTAGTACCATCCAGGGCTGCCAAGAGGAATCCAGGGCCCGGGTACAACAAATTCATGGGGCCCCCCCCTCATAGTCGAATGAGCCCCAAAAATTTCGGAGGTGTGGTCATACATTCAGGGGCGTGGCAATGCGCCGTTGGGGCGTGGCCAGGCTAGCGGCGGTGCAAATTTTTTGGGGGTGTGGTCATACTTTGGGGGCGTGGCAATGCACCATTGGGCGTGGCTAGCATCAAAATCACTAGGTCCTGAATTCACCAGAGCGTCACATATGTCTCTGCACTCCTGACTTTTAAGACATCTAGCACCACAGTGTAATATACAAAGAATGCAGTGTGTACACAAACAGTTTAGTCTTGACCTGCACCTTACATTGGGCACAACACTCACCAAAAAATGACATTGTCCCTACTAGAATCACAACATTTCACACACTCTGCTGCTCTCTCCTACCTGTTCTTCTCACTTTCACCACCTGTGACTGCTGCTTTCTTTAGTTGCGGCTTGTCCGGATCCTGGAATGTTGAAGGACCTATTTGGGGAAAAAAAATGGCTACATTTAGAAAATCACAGCCAGCCCCGGCGTTAAATTAATAGCACCCACGATTAATAATTAAGCCTTCCTCCAGCCTCAACATTAAAATAATAGTATTCACATTTAATAAATAAACCTATTCCCTTCCTGCAAACAGCAATACCTATTTCCCGCAATCATTACTGCCATTAAATAACTCATAGTCACATTTAATAAATAGACCTCATTCTCCCTAAACTCACCCCCATATTCAATAGCCCCCAAACCACCCCATCTTAAATTAATAGTCCCCACTATTAAATTGCCCCACCATCACCCTACAAACAAAATAGCGCCCATTAATTAGTGCTTCTTTCCCATTTATTTAAAAAAATTAGTCCTTCTCTCCCCTTTTTTTTTTTAATTAGTGCTTCTTTCCCCTTTTTTTTAATTAGTGTTTCTCTCCCCTTTTTATTTTAATTAGTGTTTCTCTACCCTTTTTTTAGTGTTTTTCTCTCCCCTTTCTTTTAATTAGTGTTTCTCTCCCCTTTTTATTTTAATTAGTGTTTCTCTCCCCTTTTTATTTTAATTAGTGCTTCGCTCCCCTTTTTATTTTAATTAGTGTTTCTTTCCCCTTTTCATTTTAATTAGTGTTTCTCTCTCCTTTTTTTTTTTTCGTGTTTCTCTTCCTTTTTTTTAATTCGTGCTTCTCTCCCCTTTTTTTTTTACTCTCTGCCTCTCTCCCCTGTTTTTTTACTCCCTCTTCTTTATAGCACTGTCCCTTTCTGTTTCCCTCCCCTTGCCTCTCCGCTTCTTTACTTACCTTCATTCTTTTCTTCTTTTCTCTTCTTTCTTCTGTCTTCTCTTCTTTCTTCTGGTGATGTCTGGCGCTCCTCACTGACTGACGGGCGTGACTTGATGACGTCACGCCCGGCAGTCAGTGTGAATGGAGAAGAGAGGAAGGAGGGATGCAGCGCCGATCACGTGAGTATGAATCTTTCTTTTTTTTTTTTTTTTTCCAGCTCCCCCCACCAACGACGGACCCCCCCGCGGAAAAATGAAATAATAAAAAAAATCACAAAAAAACGGCAAATAGAAAAAAATAAAAAAATGAAAAAAAATTACAAATTAGCACACGAGGACCCGGCCCGGGCCCGGGTAAAATGTACCCGCTCCCCCCCCCCCTCTCAGCGGCCCTGGTACCATCTGTCTAGCTCCTCATTTCCAGGTCCATCACCCTCTGATGAGGAACCCATGCAATTAGATTGAACACATCTGACTCCCGAGAAGAGAGAATGCAGGTTCAAGAATAAGCTCTGTCTTTATTGCGGTGGGAATGGCCTGGGTACCTGTCCAATACACTCAGGAAACGACAAGGCCTAACTAGAGGGAAGGTCTCGTTGGGTCCAAATTGTTCGTCCCTCTCCAAATCTTGCAATGAAGAAAGTCTTCTCTTTCCCATTTCCCTGATATTTAGGACCTATCCTATATACCTTCCTGCCCTTTTGTATTCTGGTGCTGCAAGCGATTTTATTTCTGCCTCTATTGTGACTCGATTCTCCATTCCTATGGTTCCTTTAGAACGATCCATGCTTTTCATTGCAATTGATGGAAGCAGGATTAGCGATGGTCTAGTTCTAACCCAAACCATCCCTTTCGTTCTTTAAGTCGGGAGTTTACACAGGGAAGAGATATCTCTTTTAGTTATTCCCAGGGCCATCAATTCCCTTCCATTGCTTCGCCTCCATTCCCCTACTCTTAATTGGCAACCTGCTTAGATCTTCTCCTGGAGCTCACACTGTCATTGTCTGGCCAAGGTGAACTTTGTGAGTGGCGGCATCTCTTTGAGGGGGCTTTATTTCCCGTAACTATTTTTAGAGATCACAAGAATCTCTTATACTTACTTTCAGCACAATGCTTGAATTCTCGCCAAGCAAGGTGGTCATTTTTTTGTCCCAGTTTGATATTAATTTGACATATCGTCCGGGACCCAAGAACAAGAAAGCCAATGCAATTTCCAGGTTCTTTGATTCTTCCAACAGTGAACCTCCCGGAAGAACAAGTTAATATTTGATCCTAAGTGTATCCTGGCAACCACTCATCTCATGGACTCCAGTTGTCCTACCGGAAAGTTTTTTATTCTCCAACATTTACGAATTAAAGTACTTCGATGGGTTCATGCCTTCCACTTTTCAGGTCATGCTGGAGTCACAAAGACTTTGGAACTTCTATCACGCAATTACTGGTGGCCCTCCTTACGCAAGGATGTGAAGGCTTTTGTGTCCGCCTGTGTTGTGTGCGCTCTTATTCCTTTATCAGTTCCTGAGAATCCTTGGTCCCCACTTGTCCATGGACTTTATTACGGACTTACCATCTTCTAAAGCATATATAGCTATCTGGGTCATGACCGACCATTTCTCCAAGGCCGCTCATTTTGTCCCTCTCAAAGGTGTTCCATCATCTTCTACCTTGGCGGATCTATTCATCAAAGACATTTTTTGATTGCATGGTTGTCCTCTTCACATTGTATCTGACTGTGGTACATAATTTGCTTCTAAGTTTTGGAGAGCTTTTTGTGGCAAATTGGGAATGAAACTTGATTTTTAATCTGCCTACCATCCTCAACCAATGGCCTAAGCGAGAGAATCAATCAGTAACTCGAGAAATATTTGCAGATGTATGTGTTTGGGTCCAATTTCCCTTTAGCAGAATTCGCCCATAATAGTCACTTTCACGAGGCCATCTTGAACTCCCCCTTTCCCCATCCGAGACTTCCCATGTTATCTCAGGTTCCGAATTCTCCAATTCCAGCAGAAGATCCTCTTTTCCATAAATTTTCTTCTATTTGGGCACTGACTTAAACTAGTCAAAACTGGTTGAAGGAAGCTTCTAATCGTTCCAAGGTAAGTTTTGACAAAAGAAGGTGCGCTGTTCCTAAACTGGCTCCCGGAGACATGGTGTGGTTGTCCACTAGGAATATCCGGTTAAAAATTCCTAGTATGAAACTGGCACCCAGATTTATTGGTCTGTCTCTCTTCTGAAGCCTGTCACCCAGAATCAATTTTCTACTTCCACCAACCCACCGCCCCCGGTGTGGACCCAAGATCAATGGGAATATGAAGTGAAGAAAATTTTGGATTCCCGCATGTTCAGAGGTATGGTACAATTTTTTGTGGATTGGAAAGGCGACAGTCCAGAGGAGCGTTCATGGATCAAACCTTCAGATTTACATGCTCCTCATCTTCTTAAGCAGTTTCACCGAAAATTTCCAGCGCTATCTCCCTCGCGCCGCTGACCGGTACTTCCGGGTGTCGGCTCATGTTAGGGCAGCACGGGGCGGATTTTTAAACTTGTCTGGCTACTTAAACAGCTCTCTGACACTCGTCCAGTGTCAGAGCAACTTTGTTTCCAGCATTTGATCCCTGTTTTTGATCCCTGTGTCTTGCCATTCTCTTCCCTTTGGAATTGCTCCTGATTGCTCTCTGTGTACCGAACCTCTGTCTGCTGACCACGCTGCTGATTTCTTTCTGTATACCGAACCCCTGCCTGCTGACTATGCTCCTGATTGCCTTTCGTGTACCGAACCTCTGCCTGCTGACCACGCTCCTGATTGCCTACTGTGCACCTACTGCCCTACTGACCACGCACCTATTGGTTCCCAGTGTACTTCTCTGTCCAGTTCCTATCTCCGCAGTACTACTCCCTGGGGCATCCAAGAGGACCGCAACCTGCGAGTTCCCAACAGCAAGTCCATCCTGCCTTGTGGCTGTTCTTGGTGAATACAGGGGAACCCGTTAGACTCCGCACCTCTAGGTCTGCCAGCGTCAATCAGGGTTAGTACTTGGGTTCTTACCTTCCTAGATCATAACATAGAGGCTGTGGTGAAAAGTAGCTTCTGTTCAGACTGTAGAAAATATGATCTAAATAACCAGGGCTCCCATCAGCGAGGTATGGGAGGTACAACTGTACAGGGCCTGGACTCATTAGGAGGCCAACAGTCCGAAGCCAGGGCTTGTTTTTTTTAATAATCTGTTGGGGTCCTCACTCATTCTGAGTAGGGCTCCAGGTTAGAAAATACAGCAGTGGCTGTGTAGCATTATCGGGATCAGCCCTGTCCTAAAGAGGACAGGGCTGTCATTGCTGTACTTGCTAGTACTGGTGACAGGCTCCTCCCCTGGTGCCAGCCACCAATGAACTGCCTTCCTTTGTAGTCCTGTCCCTCCCCCTCTGTCTCCCATCATCCATATCTCTTCTCCTATCTCAATCAGCTCCTCCTACTTCCCCACCTCTAGACTGGCTGCTCCACTCCTCCCATCTCTACATGTGGCCATGTGGCTGCCTACTGCTGCTTGGAAGATAAGTAAGTGACATGGGGTGATTAATGTGGGTGTGGGTGTTTTTATATTATGTAGTGTGGGTATTATTGTTAAGGGTGGGTTGTTAATTATAATATATGGGATAGGTATTTTTATATGTGGTTTCAAGGCAACCTTACAGGTGCTAATACTAGTAAAACCACATTCAGTGCAATATACAGGATATCTTCCCCTCAGTATCTGTGCTGTGTTCATCAAAGGACCAGCCTCTCTTTCGCTATGCTAAAGGCATGTGGGGAGGTCTGTGTGGCATGTGGGGAGGTCTGTGTGGCATGTGGGGAGGTCTCAGGGACATGTAAGGGGCTCTTTTCCCTAGGATTCCCCGATTCCCCTAGTGAATTCAGCCCACGCTGAATGGGCTATTGTTGGTTGACATTAGAACAGTGGGACCCCATTCTGTGGGCTTCGTTGTTATAGTGTCATCAGCCCATCATGTCATAGCCTACTGCTGTATCTGCTTTTTGGATGGGATCCCACACTGTTTGTTTTCCCCCCCCCCCCCCCAAATTGCTGCAATCAGCCTAGACTCTGAGCACTTTTGGGAGGGAGGGGCTACACTTTTTTAAATGCTATTATTATTTCAAAAAAACAAAACAAAGACTTGCAAGGTCTGTGCTGTACATGGCCTATGCTTGCCTGCCCATTCTCTCCCCCCATTCTCCTGCTTTATAAAACATACCAGGTAAGTAAGTGTAAGATGTCTGCATAGGGACTTGCACTTATGCTTTATTTTGTCTGTATGTGCAGTACGAAAATGCATATTTTGCTTATAAAAATAAAAAAAAGCATTTACAAACAACTCTAAATTAACCCCTATGTCTTTGGAAGTCCACACTGTTTTTTCAGGATTTACTGGTACACTCATGGATTTAGATTTAAAAAAGTAATCATCCTTCCTCTTTAAAAATCTGAAGGACAATTTTTTATTGCCATATTTTTCCTTTACAACGCATGAAAACAATGTTATTTGTTTAGCTTTTTCTCAATGTACAGTTTCGTTTAAGTCAATAACTGTAATTTTCTTGTAGCAATTAATTCATTTGTTATGAGTCAGTGAATGGGAGAGCTCTCTGGGACATGCCAGTTTGAGGCACAGCAGTGGTAGGCAACACATGAACAAGCTAACATGGTATGAGCAGTAGCCGAAGAGCTGAAGAACAAGTATCCTGTGTTATCAGATGTGCTGCCTGCTCGTGTAATTATTTATCTAACATAATCTTTACTCTGGCTTATAATTCAAAGAACACATTTAATTACTAACATCATTTTATTATAATGAATTCTTGATTGAATGACATTAATATTGGCTTAGATGCCTTCCACCCCCTCACTGCAATCTGCCCGCACAAGATGAGTATGACAAGTTTCATTTAATCTGCCACAGAACAGTACAGTAGGGGGAATGGGTACAATCAATTTCAAATAGATTGAAAGAACATTTTCATTTGGAAAAATAAAAGAGGAGGAACTGGTGGTTTATAAAACATATTACTTATCAGTTGTAATTTATAATGGTCCCTGGCAAATCAGTGCAACATATCTCATGTCTCATTTCTCTCACACATTGGAACAGTATCGCAAAAATGATGTTCCAATTCTTTCCACCCACAGAGATTAATTTCAAAGCTATTGAAACAACAAATTGTTTTAGAGGGGGAATTCTTAAATCATTATCAATGCCATTTGCAAGTGTACTTTGTGCAGCTTCTCTCCTCTTGATTATGCACACAGCAGTATCTAACTATAAGTAAAATTTTGTCAAGAAGAAGATGGTTGCTACACAGTAGAGTGTTCAGATGTAGCTCTCTACAGCTTGCACAGACAGGGTAGCTCTCTACTGCTTGCACATACAGGATAGCTCTCTACTGCTTGCACATACAGGATAGCTCTCTACTGCTTGCGCATACAGGGTAGCTCTCTACTGCTTGCGCATACAGGGTAGCTCTCTACTGCTTGCACATACAGGGTAGCTCTCTACTGCTTGCGCATACAGGGTAGCTCTCTACTGCTTGCACATACAGAGTAGCTCTCTACTGCTTGCACATACAGAGTAGCTCTCTACTGCTTGCGCATACAGGGTAGCTCTCTACTGCTTGCACATACAGGATAGCCCTTTACTGCTTGCACATACAGGATAGCTCTCTACTGCTTGCACAGACAGGGTAGCTCTCTACTGCTTGCACAGACAGGGTAGCTCTCTACTGCTTGCACATACAGAGTAGCTCTCTACTGCTTGCACATACAGAGTAGCTCTCTACTGCTTGCGCATACAGGGTAGCTCTCTACTGCTTGCGCATACAGAGTAACTCTCTACTGCTTGCACATACAGGGTAGCTCTCTACTGCTTGCACATACAGGGTAACTCTCTACTGCTTGCACATACAGGGTAGCTCTCTACTGCTTGCGCATACAGGGTAACTCTCTACTGCTTGCACATACAGGGTAGCTCTCTACTGCTTGCACATACAGGGTAGCTCTCTACTGTTTGCACATACAGGGTAGCTCTCTACTGCTTGCACATACAGGGTAAAGCAGGGTTACATTTCTCTAATGAAATGAAACTGAGTGTTTTGACCGTCAGTGGTCATAAAAATCACCCTTTGAGCAAAGTATTATTCAACACATCCTCCCTACTTTCTAAATTTCCAACTCCTGCTGTTTCCTCTAAGCAGAGCAATCTAGTGTCTAGGGGAGACTCAACATGTGACTTGTTAAACTGGGTTATGTACTGCCTCTCCAGTGCCACCTCCCCTTCTCCACATGTCTAGTTAATTAGATTGCAAAGAGCATGGTCATGTGGGTGTGGCTGGACCTGGGCATGGCAAGGTTCCTGGAAAAAAATTGAGTACTTCATCTTCAGATGCACGGTTCATGGATTCACTGGGTGGCAGGAATGCTCCCCAGACATTACAAATGTGCTTATTACTAGCTACAATTGGAACACATTGGCTCTCGGCCATCAGGCATTGCCTTGATCTGTGCGGCTACAGTTACTGGGGCACGATGGTTCCTATTATAGCAAGTAGCTTGATCAAAGCATGCTGATTGGTAGATAGTGTTCTACATTCACCAATCTGAATCTTGGAAATGGTGGATTGCCAGAAAGCCTCCTGGAATAGCCAAACTTCAACTTCAGCATGCAGAGAGACAGTGTTGGGATGGTGAATATTTAATTTAGATGGCCACCAGGCATCTGAGGTCTGCATTTTGAAACCAACAAAGATGGAGCGGATCCTGCATTATATAAAAAAAAGACAGAGATTTTAGGGGATTGCACTGTAACACCACCAGATTTAGGCGATCCTGGAAAATAAAGCAACCAGGGATCCTGCATTGTAACAACCACTGAATTGTGAATCTGCCTTTTTTAGCGGCCTACAGAACAGGGTTGACATTAAATAGTAGGTACTAGTATGCATTGATTTTTGTGTAGGGATCATGCTTTCTGTAATACATAATGGTCACAAGAATGCTCTCTGCATCCGTGTGACGGCTAAAAGGTGCCATTCTGTTTGTGTGGAGGTCACATGAAGGACATCTAGCACCATAGTGTATGTAAAGAAACAGGCATGGTGTATGGAACCTATTGTTACAACCACTCATTCTAATCCATACTCAGACTGCACTTTTTAGCCATGTTGTTATCAGGAAGTACCAGCGATGGAACTGTAGCATCTCCTTGGAGAAGTACTTCAGGGGTTAACTTCAACCTCTACAGGAAACACTCAGGAGTTGAGTGAATTAAGCTACCATTGTTATGTTTGTTTGCTCCCTATTGTCCACTACTGAGCTCTACAGACAGCCAGGAGCCAGATCCACAAGGGGTCTCCTGAGGGATGACAACTGGGGAGGTAGGGGAGGGGCTGGATAGTGTGAGAAGCCCACCAATCGAGACCTTTTGCAACGCCACTGAGCAGGACATTCCTAAGGTGGGATTATGAGGTGATGCTCTGCCAGAGATGTGCTGTGGAACATATCTCACTGGATTTATTTTAACTGATTTCCTCACTTGTTGGACCTGCAATTGTTAAGGGAGTCATGCTGTACATAACCCACCGGATTTATTTGAACTGATTTCCTCACTTGTTGGACCTGCTATTGTTAAGGGGGTCGTGCTGTACATATCCCACTGGATTTATTTAAACTGATCTCCTCACTTGTTGGACCTGCTATCGTTAAGGTGACTGTGCTGTATTTAATCCTTTTTTGCAGAATTAATACTTCTATTTTTCCTCTAATACCATGTCTGAGTGATTTGGGAACCACGTATCTTCACAGTGTAGTAAAGAATGCAGGGTATACATAAAGAGTGCACAGACTTGGCCTGCCCCTTGCATTGGGCAAAACAGTCACCAAAAATTTAGATTGTCCCACTAGAATCAGAACATTTGACAAACTGTCGTGCTCTCTCCTACCTGTTCTTGTCACTTTTACCACCTGTAGCTGCAGGTTTCTTTAGTTGTGGCTTGTCTGGGTCCTGGAATGTTGGGGGCCCTATTTGAAAAAAAAATGGGTACATTTAAAGAATTACAACCAGCCCTGGAGTTAAATCAATAGCACTATTCCTCCCTCCAAACAGCCCCAGCAATAAATTAATATTATTTACACTTCACACTAAATATACCTATTTCCCGCAACCATCACTGCCATTAAATAATTCATAGTCACATTTAATAAAGAGACCTCATTCTCCCCAAACTTACCGCCACATTCAATAACCCCCAAAGCACCCCATATTAAATTAATAGTCCCCACTATTAAATTACCCAACATGAACCCACAAACAAAATAGCACCCATTAACTAGCCACCACCTACCTCACACACACTACATTTGCACAAGCCCCCTGTGCCATCACACACACTACATTGTCACAAGCCCCCTGTGTTATCACACACATTACCACAAGCCCCCTGTGTCATCACACACACATTACTGTGTCCTATCTTCACCACGCTGTGCCTCTTTATGATCACACTGTGCCCCTTCATTACAATCACCCTGTGCCCACTTATGATCACACTGCACCCTTCATGCTTGTCACGGTTCCACACGGGGATCAGGGCTTTACGATGCGAATCCTAGGGTTCATACAGTTTAGCGCTACTCCAGCAGGGCGCGGAGTCTAACGAGGAGACGGTGGTCACCAGGAACCACCGCAAAGCAGTATGGTCTTAGCTGCGTCTGGCTCACAGGTCGCGGCCCCTGCTAGAGTACAGAGCGAGACCCTTTGGGGTAGTCAGGAGATAAGGAACAGTCAACAGCGGTGAATAGATGAAATACCGGAACAGCCAATGAAGCATCAGCTCAGTAGACAAATAGAAAGATATGCAGGTACTTGGATGGAGTGTCAGCTCTGTAGGCAAGTAGAAAGATATGGAGGTACTTGGATGGAGCGTCAGCTCTGTAGATAAGTAGGAAGATATGCAGGTACTTGGATGGAGCGTCAGCTCTGGAGACAAGTAGGAAGATATGCAGGTACTTGGATGGAGCGTCAGCCCTGGAGAGAAGTAGATAGGTATGCAGGTATTTGGGTGGAGCGTCAGCTCTGGAGACAAGTAGATAGGTATGCATGTACTTTGATGGAGCGTCAGCTCTGGAGACAAGTAGATAGGTTGTAGCCACGTCTAGCACCAAAGGTAACTAAAGGAACAGGCACCGGATGTTCAGAGCAGGTGCCTTTTATATTTGGTGCCAAAATAGCCTGTCCAATAGGAATGCTGCAAACAGTTTTATATGCCGGCACCCGGGACGGAGCGGACCGCCAGAGGAAGGTAAGTTTGCCAGGGGTCGGATGGGCTGCCCGATCACCCGGTGAGTGACAATGCTGCTTTTCCCCCTTCACCTGTCCCCCCTTCATCACTCTGTTCCATGCTGCCCCCCTTCATCACTCTTTGCCTTGCTGCCCCCCTCCCCTACATCACACTGTGCCATGCTGCCCCCCCTCTCCTTCATCACACTGTGCCATGCTGCTTCCCCCCTCCTTCATCACACTGTGACATGTTACTTCCCCTCCCCTTTCATCACACTGTGCCTTGCTGCCCCCCGCATCTGCTTCATCACTGTGCCATGTTGCTCTCCCCCCCTCCTTCATCACTCGTTGTCTTTTCTCTTCCCCCCCTACTTCATCACTCAGTGCTTTCTCCCCCCCCCCTTCTTCATCACTTGGTGCCTTTCTTTCCCCCCCCCCCCCCTTTTTCATCACTCGGAGCCTTATTGTTTTCCTCCCCATGGCTCCATTCGTTTATTTACCTTTGCATTGGCTTCTTTCATCTCTTCTCTTCTGTCTTCTTGCTGGGTCCTCTCTACTGGATGTTGGGCTTTGCACCAGTCACAGCCAAATAACCAGAATCTACAGTACAGTCATGTCTGTATCTGACAGTGTGCTGTGCTGTGCTGTGTCACTATATATATGACATGGGAAAACTTCAGGTGATCCACACACGAGCACCTACATGCATTTTTCTTTGCTTTTAATTATCAGGGTGGCAATGTAATTCATAACATAAAGTTGCACACATTTTCTTGTCATCCTAATGCTAAAGTAACAGAGACCACTGGCTGGCATCAGTCACCTTGCATAAAAGAAAAAGACAGATTTAAATATAACTTGATGGACAGATGACATTCCTACCTAAACTTTAAAAGGGAGTTCTTTGCAGGTGTTCTGTTTGATTGCAGACACACCCTGTCAGCCTGTTGCTAGCTGTGGAAAAGATGCTTTTTAAACCACTTCAAAATATGTAAGTTAAATCAGACTCTTTACTATTATTTTGTCACACCTATGTCATCCACTACTGTACAAATGTGTAACTCTGTTGGCACCCTAGCTCTGCAAAATACCAAACTCCTCTCTTAGGAGCCTGAGGCAAACCACTCCATGCATCACAATATATATACATACACACAGAGAATGGATGTTTTTGCTGTAAATAAATAAAACTTTAAAGTGCATTACATTTACCTTTTATAAAACAGTTGCAATAATGTGTGGAATAGATTGTTGTATGTTTCTATGTAAACATGCAATGCATGCGTATACAAAACTACTTCAAATGCTGTATTTTCAGCTAGTCCCAGCACAGGTAGCAATTATGTTCAATTAGCCAGTATTTGAGTGCTTCTTATTCAGTCAATAAGAACCAGTGTTCTCAGTGAGCTACTGTACTGTGCAACTAAATATTGTATGCATTGAATGTGTGTAGGTGATGCCTACTGTAAATACTGAATACATTATATTCTCGTCTACTGTCTGTGTATCACTCAGAACAATTAGACGGGGTAAGTTGGAGGTGCACTAGGATATTCCACATTTAAAGCTACATTATCATCCAAGTGTCAGAACATTTAAGTTCAACAGAGGGAGGTGAACAACAAAGCACCAGGAAAAATGATTACATGCATTCTTCCCTGTGGCTCAGGGAAGGGAAAAGGCACAATAATAATAATTGGTAATTCAGCTTTAACACATTAAATTGTAATGATTAAATCTGCAATCGTCTGTTTTGTGTCACTAATAATGCAGCTGGACTTGGGAATACAGTATGTTTTGTAATTCATACAAGTCATAAAGCACTTTATGCACTGAGAGATGGTTTATTTCTGGTCTGGTTCAAGAGAGATTTTATGACATTGTTTTCAAGTGTACCAGTGCTGGATCCAGAGGGAGGGGGGGTGATCACCAGGGCAATTGTCCATATAGCAACAGTGGGCATCCTGCAGCAGCTCACTATATTCATCTTCTCGGCAGCTGACAGACTGTCCGGCAGCTCATTATCTTCCTGTTTGCCTACACATGAGTATAATGCATACTTGCCCACTTTCTTCAGCTCCCTTCCGGGAGCCAGCCAGTGGAGGGGGGTGTGAGGGGGGTGGGACGGCCAAAATTGCGTCATTTTGGCCCCGCCCCTGTGACGTCATGACGCACACGTGGGGCCAAATGCCGCGATTCACCAGGAATTGCGGCGTTTGGGATCTAATTCTGCCCACTTCACTAGGAAGTGGGGCACTTCCTAGTGAAGTGGGCAGAATTCAGGAGATTGCCACACTCGCCCGGGAGTCCGGGAGACTCTCGCAAAATGCGGGAGTCTCCCGGACATTCCTGCAACTGAAGTGTACTGAAATACAATAATTGACACCTCCCCCATGTCCAAGCTATGTACGTTCAAATAAAACAATACCTTAAGTGTAGACAGGGAGGAAAATTACTGTTTAGGTATCTGCATAGCTCCCACTTTTGTATTGTGTGTTTTATACAATAGGAACATGGTTTTTTCAAAAGAGCTGGCACTTTCTGCAATAAACATGTACAGTACAATACACTTTATAGCACAATGGATATTGTTTTAACGTAATGTCACCAAAGGCAGTTTGGAAGCTGTGGGTGAGAAAGGGATTGTTAACCAATCTGCAATTGTCTCTGCTGTTGAAAATGTAAAATACACAATATCTGAAGTTTAACATATAGCTACAAACAATTTAAGTAATACTTTGGCAGAAAATGAATAGAGTGCTATGCAAACAACAAGTGAGACTTACATGATGTATTATAGGTGATAAAGAATATTTACGTACTAGCCTGCAGGTTCTCCTAACCCATTGCATATTCCTGAGCCACCAGGGTAAAAAAAAAGTTTAATATTGTACTACACTGTATTGCAGATGCTGTCATATGGTTGTGTCTTCAAAGAATTAACATACACAATACAACATTACACTTTGATAGATCAGGTAGATCCATACAAATATATGGCACTCAGTAAGGGACAGCTTCATTCACTTTTTTTTATAATTTCTCTTTGAATGACATTGTAATTGTACTGTAGATGAAGAATCCATTTGGATTTAGGAGTTTAATAAAATGATCAACAGGGGCTTGAGGGAGTTTTTATTTAACGGTTGTTTGAAAGTCAGAGAGTGTTTATTTACCATTACTTCCGTGTGCGCAACTACTGGTTCCAGCGCGCCTTGGCGGCCAGGGCATGTTGGCGCTTGTAGGTTTCCGATCACCAACATTCTCTGGCAGGCATGGGTTCTACAAGAACTAACATGCCAGTGCAGCTAATTGCTACCAGCGCCTGCTTGGACTTGTATTTCCACATACTAGACTAATGTTTTTAGTAACCTACTCTTATTGCCCCAATCCCCCCAAGGGAAGAGTATCAGTGCTGTTCAGTACAGAGCTCTTTTATGCAGCCCAGATTCATCTAGGGAATTCATGCTGAGCAGACTGGGGCTGACTCACATTATAACGGGATACCCACACTCTGGGTCTCAGTGTAGCCTCGCATAGCACAGTACTAGTTACCGTTTTTGCAGGGATGCCCCAGGCTGCGTCCAGGCAATAAGCATTGTTGCTAGGAAGGAGGGCACACTGTCACTTTAATTTATTTATTTACATTTCATTACTGTGTTTGTTGCCAGTTGACTCCATATAAACAAATGTTAATAATAGTGATAATAATAATAATTGTCTTTTTCTATATTCTCATTTCACATTTTCCACAATACTTTTCTTTATATCAACCCCCAACCACTTTCATTTACTTTATTTCGACCATGTCATCCCTCTCTGATTTAAATGTATATTTTATTTCCGCAAACCATTCTACTTAATATTCAGAATATAAATTCCCAAACCCACCCGGATTAAATATATATGTTCTTTACATAACCCTCCAGATTAAAGATTTAAGGCCTGATTTAGAGGTAATAGTAAAGATGCACCATTTACATATATGCACACTTATGTTTTCCCATCTGTATTTTGAGTTACACATATCTTTAGATAGATTTGTGCATTGTAACTTTAATTCAAGTGTCTAGATGCATTTGGGGCAAAGATACGGCATCATCACCATTCAAACAGCTTGGCCCAGGGGCAAAATTGATGATAATGACTCACTGATCTTTGCTATGAAGACATCTGTACACTAAATTACATTAATACACTAAATATATCAAAAAGCATCTAATTTCCTTAAAATTCTGGGCTGGTTCCCACTATTAATAGGGAAGCCATGAGTGTTAGATTTCCCTGTAAGCGGGGAAACCAGATCCAGGTAAGGACAGGTTCATTACCTCTGTGGGAAACAACCTGTCGTGCCCTGTCTACCGAATAACACCTGCCCTGAAAAGCACTGGCTAGTAGGAGTTGGGCAAATAAAAACTCAAAATCCCTAGATTTACCAAATGAGTGGTTGCATTATAATGATAAGGGGTCTCAAAGGACCTGGGCCTTTAATCCAGAATGTTAGAAATAATTTAATAAAACATAGAAATACATTAACAAGTAGCAAGTTCATTGACTCATTTCCCTCTACATCTGATAAGTGTGAACTTGTTACTTTGGAAAGCATTTGGAGCCTCTCTAATGTTGTGAATGGAAATTTTCAACCTGTAGTGCATTATATTATTGGCCTTGTGAGAGGATTTTTTTCTAACTGTCTTTTGTTTGTATTCTGAAAGAAAACTCCACGTCTCACTACATTTCACATACGTGTAAAGAAAGTGATATTGATATTTATCTACATTTGTGTGTGTTGTGTACTTTCCCTTTATTGTGATTCTCACCATCTCCGGTATCAGGTGTAAAGACAGCATATTCATAGAAATTCCATTTCATTTCACGGAGGTGGCATACTGTACAGTTCGGAATCTCATGACTTGTTTCAGGAATTATATTTAATTGATTTGAAAAGGTTAAGAAGAACCTGTTTAGAAAAAAGGTGATTCATCGGGGAGAAATAACGTGGCAAATGCATCTGATTGCCTGCTCGTAATTCATGAAAATGACTGCTTCAACACACTAAAACCTGACAATTGACATGGTTTTTATCTTCCGGAAAAGAGCTATTATGTTTATAATTGAAAAAATCAGAGTGTGAAACTGCAGGAAAATGTCTTTGCAATCTGCTTAGAAAATACCTCCAGGTTCCCCATGTGCTTCTGACAGTACACAGCCCACTGCCGACCTTCAATTTAGATAGGGGATAATCCCATCCTTTAGAGCTCTCAAAATTGTGTTTTAGTGCTTATTATCAAAGCAAGTCACCATGTTATTTTTATTGACAAGCCACCTGTGTCACTATTGGGAGGAGCTTATGCTGAAACTTTACTTCTATATACTGTATATTTCCCCCACTTAATAAAAGAAAAGTTACTTCTAGTCTTAGATACTTTGTCACAAAGTATTGTTTGGTAATGCTAACTTTACAGCAGAAATAATCTGTGATAAAATTAAATTGCAGATAAAAGTAAATTGACATACAATATTATTGTTAGGGGGTTTTTTTTTACCTACCACTAAAAATCACTTCTAGTGGATTTTGAACTATTGAGGGAGACACTAAAGTATCACTAGAAAACTTAACATTGTTAAATGTTACAAACAGTATACCGAATGTATATATCCAAAAATATTTAATTTCTAAGGATCATTTACAATACATAAAAGTGCAAAATCACAATACCCCTGCTGTTCGGCCACGTTACATGCCTACTTTTGTGCATTTGCAACCAGATTCACAGGAAAGTGTATGGACTTGAAAGCCCAGATGGCAACATCTACAGGAAGGCAAAAGTGAGCACCAGCCAATGGCAGGAGTTGAGCAGACTGAGGGAAATCCTTATTGAATGCAGAATGGATGCCTCATTTTGCACTGAATTGCAGAAATGAGATTTCAGGGTATGGGATTATTTCAATGAGTTAAAAGGGAGAAGAGGGTACATTTGTAGGGGTTGCTTCCTTATTCGCGGGAGAGCACTCAGTTTTTGCTCCCCGCAAAAAGGAATTTAATTCTTCTTAATGTCTGTGGTCCTGAAGATTGGGTCTGATCCCTATATTATAATAGGACACACTTTGCACTTCTTTGGGAAATCACATTTCTAGGATTACTTCAACTAATGTAATAAAAATCTTCAAAAACATAAAAGTGACACGCGTAATAAATATTTCAACATACCTTCATCCACATGATTATAGCCATATAAGAAAAGCAGTGTTTTAGGAGAAAGAAAATAGTTGAAATAAAGTGGTGGGTTCTAAATTGGTAGTTGATTGGACATTGATGTGACATTTTTACAGTTTCCATCACTGATTGATTTTTTTTGTTTCCAAATATGAAAAATTGGCGAGCACCTTGAAATACTTGTGCACATAAAGAAGTATTGCACGCCTGCAGATTTTCAAGGATCATAAGAGATCCTTAAAATTACTTAATACACCATGCTCACGAACTTACATTAAAAGCGATTATTTTATTATCCAAAAAGTAAAATGTGAAAAATGTAACAATGGAAAATCTGGAAATCTAGTCTTCAGCAGTGGGACTATAATGATTCATAATGATTCAAGCTACACAAATGCTAAGTGTGCATACAGTTTATAAAAAAAAAAAGTGGGAGTTAAAATGTCTTAATTAGTGCATGCCATTCTAAAACATGGCCCTGCAGTTACACTATCCAACAATTGCTTTAAGGTCATTCAAATGTTTTCAATAAAAATGCTCCTAAAACAACATACAAAGCACAATGTGTACTTATAATTGCTAAAATGCAAGGCAAATTACATGAGTAAATGTAGCTAATTACTAACCATAATCAGAGAGGCTGGAGTAATTGTTATCAGGTACATATGTAAAAATCGGTTTACAAATATAAATCATTTAAAAGCTTTGCAATATTAAATATCAGCAGGTGAAAGCATTTGAATGTGTATAAAATGCATAGTGTTGATTACCCTCCTTATGCAACTCCCCTTTCTGGTTAACCTTACCCAACACTTACAAACCATAAAATAAAGACACAGACACCGACTTAAGTTTGGAATAAAAATAGGTCCTTTTATTCTTATTCTTATTTTTTTTTTAAATTAATTTTATTTATTTTTATTTTATTTTATTTTATTTTATTTCTATCAAAAACTATCAAAAGTTTCTATCAACAATTTGGACCTTTTTTCTTTATATAGGTGGCGAAGAGCAGGGCAGCCAGCTAAAACCAACATAAACCAATAAGGTGGAAGATTGTCTCCTTTCCCCCAACCCAGGTTAAAACCTTATCTATTGGCCGGTACTATAAACTATAAATTAACTCAATACCCTCTGGACTCAAACTGGTTAAGCCCTTTCTAGGCAAAAACCTGATACTTCTTACTAGAGCATCAACGAGTCTGATAACGTTGAGGGAAACAAGGCTACATCGCCAACACTTAAGTACCGTATGTTTAACAACCATCTGACTGCCATGCTCTCCCACCACAGCCGTGTGTTCTATGGACCGCGCGGCCCGCCACCTAAAGAAAAAACTAACCCCTTCAACTCCGAAAAAATACTCTCTATAAACAAAACCGTTCCTTCTGCCGACAAATGAACCCTATCCGCTCTGAAAAGATGTCTCTTGTCCACCATTAACCCGGGTTAACTTATAACTACTTCCTGCATGCTTTTAACGTTCTGTCTCGCGTATCCGTTTATCTTTTTAACCACCCTTATCAATGTGGCCGGGGGAATAGATGATCTCCAGGACAACCGAGGTATTATGTTAGACCAACACACCTTCATTGAAGGCCATCGGGCATGTATTTGTGCAAGATCCTTTCGAATGTTAATGATTAGATCCAAGGATTTACCTCTACCCACGTCATTACCCCCCAAATGAATCACCACTATATCGGGGGTACCGTGATCTTCTATTTCCTGACCTAACGTGGGAATCAGCGCCGCCCATACCATGCCCCTTTTACCCAACCACCAGATGTCAACTGGGTGCGTGAAACCGGACCACCTATCCGCTATTCTGTGTTTCGCTGCCCAAAAGATAAACGAATGACCCACGACCCATATTCGCGTCCTCTTCACCGGAGAACCTAGAACAAAATACATAGTCTCATCAAATTATACCCATGTTTGATAACAGTAATAACTACCAACAAAACAAACCGTATTCTAAGCTGTTATCAACTTCCTAAAATAGCCCCTCCATACCAGAGGGGGCCATCCCAGTTTAAGCGGAGTACTCGCAACGGAAACACCTCCTTCATTAGTTTCACATTTATATCCCTCTATGAGGGCCATCTGTTTCGATATTTAAAAAACTTTTATTTCAATTTACTTTTTATTTTATTTTCAAATAAATTCTTAAAACCTGGAAATAGGAAAATTGGTAACCCACATGAAGGTAAAAACCCTTTAGAACCCTGGGAGGCACACACACTAATCAGGCCTTGCCAAGGAAACAAGAGGAGAAAATCCCTTCACGCCCCCGTTCAACACAGCGAGCAGCATAGCCCTGAGTCACCAAGTGATAGAGGAGAAAAGATAAGATGAAAGCGATAGAGAGTACTGAAAGACGTGGGGAGATGCAAGACTGTGTATAAGAGAACCTCTAAAGGCTCATTTGTCCGGCCGTATGTATTTCCTATAGGTCTGCGACTTCCATCTCCTTAGCGCTTGAATCTCCGTGACAGATGCACCTCTAACTGCAGCGGCAGTGGCAGCCCCTATCCTGAAGGTATGTGTACCATAGTCTACTGGGTTCAGACCTATCTCCCCTAGGGCCCGTTTTAACAAGGCATTAAACTGAAATTTAGTTAATGGGGTATTATCCATATGAATTAACCACAAACCCTCCCCTGGGGGCCGGAGACTAGCAAATTCATTGGCCAGCATGACTGGGCATATAGATGTTCCCTGCTGCTCTGTAATTGCTAAAAAATGGCCTCTGCCTAACTGATCTGTTTTTGACTTAACTATCTTACAGCGTATCACATTGGGTTGTAAAATCACATTTCTAAACAGCAAAGCTCCACCTATGTCGTTCTTAGATCTGGCCACCAGCTCGCTAACACTAAAAGCACTGTGATACGCTACTGAGAAAGCCAAACCAAAAAGCAAAGCCTCGTAATCATCCATGGCTAAATTATGCAAGACTTCAACCAACCTGGCTAAAATTTGCCCGTCAATAGGCCGGCGAGTTTAATTCTTTATTGGCTGCATTCTGGACCAACCCTTCAAAGCCTTAGCTATAATAAATGACTTTGTGGGATCCTGTGTACCATTTAGTCTAGCCATGAATGAAATACCGGCTAACAGGGACCCCATCCTAGCTTTAGAAACCCCCTCGTTATAATGATTCCACATAAAGCCCGTAATAGAGGGAATCTGACCTGAAGTGTTGCTGTTAAAAGCCGCCTGGTAACACAACCAACGTTCCCATGCCCCTTGATAACACTTTCTAGTTGCAGGAGCCAAGGACGCCTCCGCTAGCCACCTTATCCCTATTGGATCCTCTGCCAAACACAAGGGGGACACTGTAAGCCGGTTAAACGGGCATGGGGGGCTAGCGATCTAAAACGCTGCCAGTCAAAATGAGAAAGAGCGTCCGCTATCTGGTTATCCACGCCAGGAACATGGCGCGCGCAAAAACTAATGTCAAACTCTAGACATCTCAAAACCAAGACTCGCAACAAGTTGATCGCCATGCATGATGAGGCGCTCTGCTTGTTAATAGCCTGGACCACACCTAGGTTATCGCACCAAACCGTCTCCATATACGCAAATCCTCCCTTATCTCCTCAGACAAACGTACCTGGGAATGGGGACCACGGAAACCTGATGTCGCTAGTTGTAACTTTCTACAAAATACCCGACCCATAGGTATCACTCGGCAGGCAAAATTGAATGACCCTAACAGCGATTGAACTTTCCGCAAAGAGCAAGATGGTGCCGCCATAACCTCTTCTATCAGGGACTGCAGCTTACAAATTTTATCAGTGGGTAAACGACAACAACCTTCAATTGTGTCAATTTCTATGCCTAAAAACGCCAAGCATGTGGCCGGGCCCTCTGTTTTATCCGCAGCTACTGGTACACCCATCACCTGAAATAGCGCCTGCGCTGCATACAATGTGTCCTTACAACACGGGGAATTAGCTGGACCAATAAACAGGAAGTCATCCAGATAATGCGCTATGCCACGGTGTCCCGTCCCCGCCCCGACACACCAGTGGAGGAAGGAACTGAAAGCCTCGAAATATGCGCATGACACAGAACAACCCATTGGAAGGCATCGATCCACATAATACTCATTCTGTATTTTAAATCCCATAAATTTAAAGGACTCGGGGGGTAATGGGAGGAGGCGGAATGCAGATTCTATGTCTAATTTAGCCATCAACGCCCCTTTGCCAAATTCTCTCACTATGGTCAATGCATCATCAAAGGACTGGTACACCACTGAGCTAATTTTAGGGTCGATCGCGTCATTGACTGACTTGACCGCTGGGTGAGATAGGTGTTGAATCAATCTAAACTTACCTGGGGTCTTTTTAGGTACTATTCCAACCGGGGAAATGACTAAGTCCTGAATGGGGGGAAGCAAAAGGACCCACCATGCGACCCAGGCCTATCTCCTTTCCAACTTTCTCCGCCAGAACCTCAGGGTGTACATATGCGGAACGAAGGTTCCTGGCGGCGGTCCCCGTCACCCCACTGTCGATGGGGAGATGAAAACCGAGCAAAAACCCTCCCAAAGGAAAGAGGCCTGTGCCGCATCGGGGTAAAGCGCCAGCCATCTACACAGAATTTGGAATATAATGGGAGAATGAGCCTTAGACAGCACCCCCTGCCCCTCCCTGTCCCCTACCGATGCCAACAGCACCCCTAGGGCAATCCTTGAGGGGATGATTTCCTCTGCAATTGGAGCATGCATGTCTGTACCGACATGCCTCCCCCCTACCGCAGGAGGAGTTATTAAAGGCAAAGCACCTATTCTTAGACTACTGGGGAGCACTTCGTCTCCCCCCGTACGGAAACCTCGTTATCTGCGGTGGGCCGTACCCCGTGTGTTTTGGGGCTCTATTCAACCTCATCCAAATTTCAACATCCCTATAGGCCAGGGGGCATATAACGTTGGCCATGTACTTTTTCACGAAAAAGCTTATCATATAAGCGCCAGGTCCCTGGAGGTTCACAACTATGCATTTCGTTAATCAAATGGAGATATTTCCAGACGTCTATAATTGCGTCCGGTCTCGTTTCTAAGTAACAAGCCGAAAAAACGCAATACCCGGTCAGCCAGTTAGAAAAACTTCTGTACGCATCCTCACCAACTCCCCCTCTTGCGCACGCCGCTGACAACTCTCTTTCTGTGTCTGCCGTAAGTTCAAATATATCCACATAGTAACCCCGCTTTATCTTATCTCTTACGCTATCTAATTCCTATCATCAATGCTGTGTTCTCACATTTAACTAGCGGGCCTCCTGCTGGTGTGGGGGAAGCAGTTTCCAACCGATCCCTATGTTTTCTCTTACTTCCTCCAAAATGATTGCTAAGAATTTTTATTAGCTTGCGCTGACCATGTCTAGGGGAAGACGAAGCTGACTCATCACTGGTAGTTGATATGGTTGGACTAGACATGGGTGTATTGCATATAGTGGAACCCTCATACTCACCGGCTGCTCCCTGTGCCTCCTGTCGAACTGCTCCTGCTCCTCCCTCGTCCTCCGAACCGATCAGCTGGGCCCCCTGTTGTGTTGCCGCATGCTCCGACTCTTCTCCATGTTGCTGAGGAAGCGCTGACCCGCCCTAGCCTGTCGGCGCTGTCGTTGAAGGCCACTGCTTCTGTGGGACTGAATGAGAAGACACGTTAGCACGCGGAGGAGACAGATTGCCCAAGGTCTGAGGCGGGACCCCTGCTGGGGCAACTATAGTGGGTGCGCCCATGCGATGACCCAAGAAACCAGCGGGCGGAGGGACTCCATGACTCCTATCGCACTGCCGTTCTGACAGGGAGGGGGGCTGAGAATCCGTACAAGAAGCACCAGCCGTATTATAAAAGGAGGGTCTAGGATAGTAGTGAAGGTACTAACCGGACAGGGAAGGGTAGGGGGGCCACCCATCTACTACCTCCCTCTAGCACGGGTCTGTAACCCCTTGGGGGGTATGGCAGCGACCCCGAGGTAGCTGTACTGTCTGCCATGGGCTGATTGAGAATCGCCGGTGGAAAAGGCCAGCTGACCACCAGGTCTGACACGCCCGGAGCCCGGCTCACAGCTGGAAATGTGGTAGGAGCCTGTTATTGCAATGTTCCCCTGTTACCGGGAGAAAAACTAACCAGGGCTGGTCCCAACAGCCCAGGGGACTGATTGGATGAAATACCGGCCCTCATGGAAGACTCTAATGAAAACAAAAGCGGGGAGGACCTGGGGGGTGGGCTATCCCTGGCCCGTGGCAAAGGAAGGCAGGGAAGGGGGTTCTCCACCATTACCCCATGAAGGGCTGGCAAGAGGGGTAACATCCCCTGCTGCGAGGTACTGTGGGACTGATGCCTGGGGTGAGAAGAAACCTGCTGGCTGAAGGGGGAGGGGGAGGCCCTACCACTAGAATCCAACACACAAAAACGCTGATCAAGAGGAGGAAGGGGGTCTAATATGATTGGCCCTAGACCCCTATATGGGGCCCCCTGCACCCCCACCCTGGCTGATCCCGAAATTACCTCAGCACCTGACTCTCCACTCTCCATGGCCACCTCAGAAGACTGTCCAGCTGCCGCGGGTGCTGCATGAGGAAGGGGATCCCCTGCCCCGGGCTCTCCTGGCCTCCTTTCTCTGCCTAACAACTCCGGACCCAAGCGGCCTCGCCGTCCACTCCGGAGCCCGGGCTCTCCTAACCCGACTCGGGCCTGCCCCGCGAGAACCTCTCGCGGCGCCCGAGACACGTGACCTCCGGACAAAATTAGGCCCCCCCTCCCCCCGGTTAAGCCCGCCGGACGGACCTGGCACATTTCCCCGCTCTTGAGCGGACTGAGAACCAAAGGTGGGGGGAATATTATCTGCGGCAAGGGTAGACACTACCGCGCGAGGAGGGCGTGAACAGGCCAGCCTGGCAGGGGTGGACCTAGATCGTCTGGGGCGAGAGCTAGCCATGGAGAAAAACAACAGGGAAAAAGAGGCTTTGAGGAAGGTATAGAGGACAGCAGGAAAGGAGAAGAAAAAGAGTGAGGAAACGAAGACAGGACACAGAGGTAAATGCAATAGGGAGCAGAGATACTAAGCCTGATGCTGCCAGGTATCCGGATCCAGGAAACAGGAAGCTCTCTCCTTCTCCAACTGCTTGATATAGTCTTTCCACGACACTCCCACCTCTTCCCAATTGGCTGATTCCATCACAGACTTAAGCCCCATAGTGGTAAGTAACATTGTCAGCTCACAACACATGCTTTTAAACTCCCTCGGCCTCTCTCATACTTCTATATATTACCACTTTTGCCTTAAATTATTCATTAACATTAAGGTCATGTGTTTAAGACCTACTAATGTGCAAGCCTTTAGACAACACAACAGGTACCTTTAAAACCTGAATTCATTCATTCCCACCTAGAACTTGACAACACGACAGGTTAACTTACATCCTATAATCGTGTTTATTCAGCATCATACGCATGTTCTCATCTCTTCCTTGAAGTTGTTTTACATTTCTACATTACAGCCAACAGAGGAAAGGTTGTCTAAAAATGTGGTTTGAGCTATCTGTGTTGGATCAATCTCTGTCTAGACATATTTAAATATTTTTATGAAGCTGTCATTACCAAAAGAACCTGCTAAAAACATTGAAAAGTAACACAAAACTCAAAAGCCTGTAGTGTAGAAGACACTAGAAGATCTTTTGAGACAAGATAACATTATTTTTACAGTAACCCATCCTATAGTTATTTCAAAATGTCCCTTACCTCTTTTGTGTCACCTGGGCTACACCCAGTGATGTCCCAAATCTTCTTCAGGCATCGACATCCCACGTCTTAGGACTCCACATAATTGTGGAAGAAATCAAGATCTTTCTATAAAATAAGAATAACCAGAGTCGTGTTTATTTAGATATCAGGTAAATAACCGGAACAAATTAGCATAGCTTCTTCGTGCAAGTCCCCGAAAATCCCCATCCCCATGAAAAGGTGAAACACACAAACATTTGGTGCATGCATAGTACAAAATGTGATTTTGCTGACAAAACTGTTCTCTCATCAGTATACATTATTTTCTTCTAGATAATTACACAAGTCTTATATATCAAGAGTTGAAACTTAACAATCGTGAATATTGAGGCCTAGATCACATATCTAATTAAGCACAATTCCTTATGCAACAAAAGGTCTTACAGAAAGAAGTACAGATGTTACCACACATTCACATTCCTTTTCTCATTTATTTATTTATTTAATCATTTAGGGTACTTTGTAAGATATCTATTAAATCAGAAAGGCCTGGCTATAAAGACCTACTTCCACACCTGCAGAGAGGAACATATGCAAGTGCTTGTGAAACTGTAGATATGGCAGTACACCAGATTTTATATATTTCTGGTCTATGATCCTCATCTACAAAAGTACATTAAACTAGATTAGGCCACTTTGTGTCACCATCTTTATAAGTTCATAGTTGCTAAGTTCTGGTCTGTATTTTAAGCTGAAGGTCTAAATGGAAAGAACTACACGTCAGGGGCAGCTTGGCCATAGAATTTACCAGGACTTTGCCCTGTAGCCTGATGGTCTCATGGGGCCACCAGATGCTTTTTATAATTTTTGTCCATTTTTTAAAAAACTATATTTATTATTTTGAACCTGGTTGGGGCGGGGAGCTGGGCTAATATATACTCCGACACCTATATTTCAGGTCCGGAGCTAAAAGAAACTGATTAGCCTGCATTCCAATCATTTGGCCTAGCCCTGTCTACCAGAATGTGCCAATTCAGCGGTCATTACTGCATTGACAGCTCCTTTTACATAGCTCTGCATCTTTACCTAATCAGATTAGCCATGGCTCCAGATTTATTGCCACAGTCTGCTCTGCAGGCTCCTTGGCCTGTCAGCTGTGGACTACTATAGTGCCCTTCCCACCTCCTAGGAGAACGCACCTTCAATCGGAGGCCGATCTGTATGGCCTCCAATACGCATACCTTTCCAATTTCAGAACCCGATATCAACTCTAGTGGTGGCTGCATATCATTACTGACTCATCTATAATACTCGTCTACTGAGAGTGTTCTGTTAGTATTGGGATGGTACTTATAGCTTTGTGGTCTCTGCAATGGTTATGTTACTCATCTATGGTTACCCCCCTTCCCCCAGCTTTAAGCAAATTCAGGACCTGTAGCTGTAACATCTATACCAGCTTGACATTGCAACAATTATCATTGTTGACCGAACTAATTATTTTCCCTCCTTCTAGATCCTTATCCCACCAGGATCTTTCCATCACTGTTAACAACACCACAATCTCTTCTGTCCCCCAACTCTGCTGCTTGCGCATCCCCCTACTACTGTAATCTTCTCCTCACTGGCCTCCCCCACTCCCACCTCGTCCCCCTTCGTTCTATACTCAATGTGGTTGCGAGACTTATCTTCCTTTCTTGCAGCTCTTCATCTGTCTCCCCTCTCTGCCTTGCTTTACACTGGCTCCCTTTCCCCTATAGAATCCTTTTTAAACTTTTTACCCTTACCTACAAGGCCCTCTCCCACTCCACTGCCTCTTATATCTCCTCTGCATTCTCATTCCAACCCAGTCCCTGCGATCAGCCAATGGCCATCGCCGCTCCTCCGCTCTGATCACCTCATCCCATTACAGAATCCAAGACTTCTCCTGAGCTGCCCCCCTGCACTGGAATGACCTCCCACGCTGCATCCAATTGTCCCCTAATTTGTGCTCCTTCAAACGGGCACTTAAAACTCACCTCTTCCTCAAAGCTTACCAGCCTTTCACTTAATCCTCACTCCATGCTCGCTCTCATCACCTCTCAGTTCCCGGCTTCTTTATTCGCTCCTCCTGCGCTTGCTCCCCTCTTCTGACTCTTTGTGTCTGCTGTCTGTTTGCCCTCCCTTTAGGATGTAAGCTCTTATGAGCAGGGCCCTCTTCAGTCCTGTCTCTATACCTATTCTTCTGCTCCAGCTTCACTTGAATTACTATGTCTGGAGCTTCTGGAGTCTTGGTATTACATGTTTATTGCTCTGTACTGTTTTCCTTGTATGGTCTACTGTTTGCATTGTGTACGACGCTGTGGAAACCTTTTGGTGCCTTATAAATAAAGTATAATAATAATAATTGTTGTTTCATACTCTTCTGTAATTTTCCAGTATTCCCCAGCAGTGACCATGCAATGTCAGGCAGAGTGGCAGCAAATCAGAATTACAGAGCTGCATTCTCATTTGCTGCCACACTATTTCGCATTGCATAGTGCAGGCCACAGATTTTGCCTCAAGGTAATTTTCATTTTGCGAGTCCACTATTCCCACCCTGCAGGAATATTTCTCCCTGACAAACCATCTGTCAGCAGCAATGGAACTGAACAGGAGGGCATGATATGTGGGACATATACAGGTGGAGGCTGGGGTTATGATAGTAGGGTGCATTAATACATGGGGCTATAATATGAGGGATAATTAATACAGGGATGGCATTATATGGAGGAGAATCAGTGCAGATATGATATGAGTTGAATCAATATGGGAGAGGGCTATGTGCTAACAACGCCTACTTTTGTGTTGGTTCCGCCTACAGTTAATTTGGTCCTGCCTAGATGCAGTCACTTTCATAATTTTTCCAGGGCCAGTTAAAGTTCTCAATCCGCCCCTGCTGCACGTGGTGTAGTAAAAACACCACAAGTAAGATATATGGGATACCATCAATGGCTAACAGGAAAATTTACAAGCTTGCAATGTGATTGTTTTCTCATTGTCACTGTTAAATTACTTTACTGTCAAATGACTTGTGTGTATTTATTATATGATTCTTGATAAGAGAACATTTTATTTCCAGCAGCAAAAATCAGGTCTGTCTTGACAAATACAAGCAATGAAAGCAGAGTGAGTTTGTTCATACCAAAACTATAGGCAATCATTAGTGCAGAAATGTACAAATTGTGTTATTTGGAGAAATCAACAAACACCCTGCTTAATCTAGGGAGCTCACCGTTACGGTTTAAGGTCTCTAACAAAGAACTTGCACAATAAGTCAGATAGAAGAAACTGGTTTCAGCTTATGAAGTGGGCATGCTGAACACACAGCAGCTTGTGTCAGAAATAGTTTTTCTACAAGCACCAGGAGACATAATGTGACTTAAAAGATGTGTCAAGGCTGTTTGGTTCTCTCTTTTAGGAAATAATCTCCTTGCAATAAAAAAGCAATGAACAGTTTCTTGACAGGTAATGTGGAAATCCAATCTCTATCATTAAGTGTCAGACGAGGCATACACTTTCTACCACATATCAGATTTATCACTTTGGGAGTACATAAATATAATCATGTCAGCGTCTTCGCAGTTCACAAGTATTTTATAGGAGTGAGAGGTAGACTTTAATCTATAGTACACAGGATGTATTAATCTTCTTATCAAATGCATATTCAATACCGTTCACATCATGTTCACTTAGCCCCTGAGTTTCCTTATTGTAACATGCTGCCTGTTCATCAAATTCATTTACAAGTTATTTATTACTAAAATATGCTTGTCATTTAATTTTACCAAGAAGCATGGTTTACATATAAAGATCATAGGACAACAAACATTTTTATTTAGCAAATCAACCATCACCTAGTTGACAGGTGAATATGTGAAGTAATTCATATTGCTTATACAAATAATTAATACACTGCTATTCAATAATCAATGCTTCATCTAGAATGAAACTGAATTATATAGTTCACATTTTGTTAGATACATGTACAAATTACTAATCTAATTGCCAATTGATTTGTAAAAGTTCTGGATGTTTCACATCATAGTCTTATCTGTGTGGAGTTTGTATGTTCTCCACGTGTTTGCGTGGGTTTCCTCCGTGTACTCCGGTTTCCTCCTACACTCCAAAATCATATTAGTAGGTTAATTGGCTGCTATAAAATTGACCTTAGTCTCTCTCAGTCTGTGTGTGTGTTAAGGAATTTAGACTGTAAGCTCCAATGGGGCAGGGACTGATGTGAGCGAGTTCTCTGTACAGCGCTGCGGAATTAGTGGCGCTATATAAATAGCTGACGATGATGATGATGATGATCATGACCAATGGAAATCACTATACCAAATTATTATTATTATTATTATTATTATTATTATTATTATTATTAATAACCTTTATTCTAAATGTGTTAACTTGTAACACAATATTTTACAGAATATGTTTAATCATTTACATTTGTTTCTGTCCCAGCATAACTAACAGTCTAAGCTGCCTATCTATGAAGCCCTTAACCATTAAGCAAAGTACAACACAATCCAGCAGTCCCCATAATACTCAATTTGAACTGCGGTGTGAACAATTTCATCAAGCTCCGAAACAAGGCCGTCTTAACAGCATTATAGACCCCCAGGCAAAGCAGTGCATTGGGGCCCTACCTACACAACCATTCACAGAAATAATAATGTAATTTGCAATACAATTAAGCTTATATTTATTGCTACTTTTAACAAAATCAGTATTTAAACATTAAAAAGGATGTTGTACAGCAGAGCTTAATCCACAGAAATGTTTGGACAATATAACATGAGCCTTGAAGTTGAAAAACAATAAATTCAACATAAAAATGGTATTCAGTGGGTAAATCATACAGACGAAGATGGCAAAGCACACAATTACTATGAATTAAATATTATTAATCAAGTGTTTAACACAAACATTTGCAAAATTTCTTTGCAGAGAATTGCTTTATAATTGTTTTGAAATCAGGGGTATTCAGGATGTCATTTTCAATATACATGAGTGAAATCCAGTTCAAATGCTGCTGGCCCATTGTGCTGCAAAGCGGATTTTTTTTTTTATCAGTTTCAGTCTTAATGTTCTCCTGCACAGTTGGGTTTGAAGGTTCTGAATAAATCTTCAGGAATAATATACTGAAAAGTTAACAAGCCGTTAGCATTCCTATGGGGCCTCTATGCTCGTAGGGTCCCCGGCAAATGCTCAGCGGGCCCATGTGTTAATATGGCTCTGCTCCAAAAAGCTTAGCCTTTCGGAGGTTGGCCCCAATGACCAATGCCATCTGTAGATGGTGTTAGCCATTCAATCCTATGGGGAGAGTGTTCTCAGTGGAATGTATGTTCAAATAATACCAGTGATTTATTAAGTGACTAGTTCTTAATGTACTAGCAATAAAAACAAATAACAATTAAGTGATAATGTAGTATATACTTAGATAAAAACAGTTGGTCACAGTCAGGGGAACCCCTCTCTCTCATTTCGAACACCTGATTTCTTTAGAGAGAAGTCTTCTGGAGACCAATCAATTCAATCTGGTCCAAGTGTGAGGCTGGCATTTCTTTGTAAAACACATTCTTATATAGATGTTATTTTGAAAAATGGCTCCCTTGACCGTGACCATATAAGGCAATAATACAATGTACATATATGATTCACTTAGCACAGCATGGTTATATCATTCTAGTAAAAACAGTAGCTTATAGCATACATGACATGAAGATTTATAGCCACATAAAAAGCACATTTCTGTTTAATCCTTACAGAGAGCATCATAGGTGAGGGCTTTTCGGATCCCTCTGTGGCAGCGTTGCTGCTCTCCCCTGTGCTGGTTAGCAAAAATTACATATGTGCATGTGCATTAAAGACTACAGGGCAGAACCCAGAGTCTTCATTACAAAACAGATTATCGCTGTCCCAACATGACTTGTTTATTATATTAGCCCAAAAAGTAATCTGTCATCGTTGCGATGACAGATCATACTTAACGGAGCAATAAAACAAAAAAAATTTAAATAGACCTCTTGATTCCCTATCACACAAGCATACAACTAGGGCAGTCCTGGCCAAACTGTGGCTCTCCATGCGTTATGAAACTACAAGTACCAGCATGCCCTGCTAACTATCTTCTGGCAAAGAATGCTCCGAGATGTAGCTTCACAATACTTTGGCAAACATCGGTCGGCCAGGTTTGCACTATGGTATTATTACAAGGCAATAAACCTACCAGTATATTTTGGGCTGTGGGAGTAAATCTGAGCACCTGTAGGAAACCCCCCAAAACACGGGGATAACATTTAAACACCAAATAAATAGTGCAGTTGTCAGAAGTCTGAAGCCTATCTGATTCCATGATCCCTCAAACTCCCCAGTGACGCAGCAGCTGGACCAGGGTCATAGCCATTGATCCCTACTCCCCTGGTTGAAGGTGGTGGAGCCCTTGATATCCCATTAACTGTCATACCACTCCCACAGCCTCTACCTTCATTCCAACATTGCCAGCAAGCTTACCCATCCCCAAATCCCCCCGTCCTCTACGCACACTGTGTGCACCGACATTCTGGACTCTAGTATCTGCAAACAGTTCTTCTCAAAACAGGGCCATACACAAAGTGACTTGAGACTGATGTATCAGTGAGGAACAGTGCCCCACAACTGATGCCTGTCAGTCTTACCAATGTCACCATTCTACTTGTACACTCTTGGACATTCCTTGATACATTCCTCTAAGACGAGACAGAACTAGTGGGCCCTGGTGCAGGGAAGCGGGGAGGAGGGAACCGGGGGCCTCATATTGCTAGTTCCCTGTGCAGCGGGCCCCATTATCACCATAGGCACCAATGGTAGTTCTGTCACTGTCTCCAGGTTTCCATGTACCTTCTTACCATAAGCTGGTTATTATGACACATAACTAAGCTTTGGTTCCCTACTGGTAGACAGCCACACCCAGTGTTTAAGGCTAGGTACACACTAAAGCGTTTTCGTCCAATAATCAGGCAAATCAGCCGACATACGTCCATTCAGTCGGAAGTCGGGTTAGTGTATATAGTGACACAATGGTCGAGAGGCTTGCCAAAGTGTCGATTGTCGGCTCATTTGGTTGATCGTACTGTTTAATATTTTCCGACCAATCCACACAACGATCATATAGTGTATATAAATTTCCAACCGATCCAGGATCAAGTGTCGATAGTTCCTCGAACTGCGACTCCTTTGGGGGACTGTGTATGTTAATTTATGATGCCTGTACCAGTCCCACGTGGTGTGGCGTTCGCACGTCACTCATTTTGTAATTAGGTGTTTCTAGCAGTAAAGCAATAGCAGGTGTCTATTGCATTAATGCGTATAACATATGTCTGCCAGTTTAATTATAAATCTATGTCAGTGTAGGCTTATAACAAACAAAGTTTTATTTATATGTGTATTGCTTATGTCTGCCTCCTTAATTATAGCTATGTGTCACTTGATTGTACAGTCAATACACATTAATAAAAAGGTTAAATATGTGTATTACATTTGTCTGCCTGCATAATTAAATACTTTCTTGAATATAACACACATTTGTGTGTTTCTTATAGATGTGTATTTTATATATGTCTGGTTGCATATTAGTACACCTGTGTAAATTATTCTGCATCTTGCACCTGTGTTCTGTAAAACTCTTTACATGAACTTTTAAGATGTTTTATATTCAAACCTTTATTTACTTGTTAATGCATATATTTGTAAAATACACTGAATAAACCAAATTGTACATTCAACTGATTTATTGTTGAATTGTGTTGGAGCAGCTCCAGGAATGTGGGTTCATTCATTCTCAGGAAATTCCTGAAGGCATCGGGGTTGTTGTCCCGTATCTCCTGCAGCAGGGACATATGAGAGAATGAGTCTCTACTCTTGAACCACTCTTTGGTCCAACAAGGTCTATTCTTTCTCCTTCTTTCCCTTCGAGTCTGTACTTGCAGTCTTCTTGCCACAGTGAGCAGAAAAAGTGCAGTTGCTTGTCATTCTTCAAGAGTATCCATATTAGTAAAAATAATATTTTTTTTGCAGTTGAGAAAGAACGAACAATGCTTCGCTTTTTCATGAGGTTTGGGGTTGATACTGTTGAACATGCTCTGCCGCTTATTTAAATTTCTTGGGAATATTGTTACATAGTTGTTTAAGTGTATACAAATTTCTAATCTTTGCCCCCGACAATATGGCGGTGAAAAGTTGCCAGACGGTCGATCTTTCGTTAATCCTCTAAAATATGACTACTGTGTACACATTAATTGTCTGAGCGATCAGACCTTTGGTCGAAGGGAAAGTCTTTGTAAATAAGACGTCAGTTAGAAAATTCTTCAGTGTGTATCTCGCCTAAGACTCTTGTGTGTACTTTATAGCTGTGGAGTAATTAATTAAGATGCTGCTGCAGAAAAACATGCTCTTATTGGTGTCACCTAAAAATAGCTGTAGGAACTTGAGATGCTGCTTTATATGCTTTTTATAATGTAATGTAATGTAATTCCCATTATTCCAGAAGATGAACCCTTCTCCTAACCGAAGTGGAATCCATGATATGGACAAATGCCTTCATAAACCCCTGACAACTACAGTCATGGCCAGAAGTTTTTAAAATGACACAAGTATTGGTTTTCACAAAGTTTGCTGCTTCAGTGTTTTTAGACCGTTTTGTCAGATGTTGCTATGGTATACTGAAGTATAATTACAAGCATTTCATATGTGTCAAAGGTTTTTATTGACAACTACATTAAGTTTATGCAAAGAGTCAATATTTGCAGTGTTGACCCTTCTTTTTGAATTTGCAATTCGCCCTGGCATGCTGTCAATCAATTTCTGGGCCACATACTGACTGATGGATGCCCATTATTGCCTAATCAATGCTTGGAGTTTTTAAGAATTTGTGGGTTTTTGTTTGTCCACCCGCCTCTTGAAGATTGACCACAAGTACTCAATGACATTATGGTCTGGGGAGTTTCCTGGGCATGGACCCAAAATTTCAATGTTTTGATCCCCGAGCCACTTAGTTATTAGTTTTGCCTCATGGTAAGGGACTCTATCATGCTGGAAAAGGCATTGTTGTCACCAAACTGTTCTTGGATGGTTGGGAGAAGTTTTGCAGGATGTTTTGGTACTATACTTTATTTATGGCTGTGTTCTTAGGCAAAATAGCTTCTCAGCCCCCTCTTTTGGCTGAGAGGCTACCCCACACATGAATGGTCTCAGAATGCTTTACTGTTGGCATGATACAGGACTGATGGTAGCGTTTACCTTTCCTTCACCGGACAAGTGTTTATACAGATGCTCCAAACAATCTGAAAGGGGATTCATCAGAGAAAATGACTTTACCCCAGTCCTCAGCAGTCCAATCCCTGTACATTTTGCAGAATATCAGTCTGTCCCTGATGTTTTCCTGGAGAAAAGTGGCTTCTTTGTTGGCCTTCTTGACACCAGGCCATCCTCGAAAAGTCTTCACCTCACTGCACGTGCAGATGCACTCACACCTGCCTGTTACCATTCCTGAGCAAGCTCTGTAATGGTGGTGCCCCGATCCTGCAGCTGAATCAAATTTAGAAGATGGTCCTGGCGCTTGCTGGACTTCATGTAATTATAAATATAGGAAGGCAAAGCAATAAAGTCCAAAATTGGAGTAACATCAGATACTAGGGTTATATTTAATGTCAGTAGCAAGACCCTCTCAGGAGCACATATCTCTTCTACAGAAGGGACTAAGATTTGCAACTGAAAATAAATTGGATACATTTCAGACATATATAGACTTGCTGAAGTTTACATGGAATCTAACCCTCAAGAACTATTTCATCAAGGACTACAAAACATTTCAAGCAGAAATACAACCAAGCTACTCTGAGTTTAAATATACAAAACTAAAACCTACATCCTCATTTTATCTGACATATATGAAAGGGAATTACATCACTACTTTTCAAAAAGTGGTGGAAGAGGAAATATTACAATTGAACTCACCAAAGGGAAGATCAGTTTTTTACTACCTTCCAAAAGTGCATAAAGATCCTCTCAAGCCACCTGGTCGTCCAATTATATAAGGGATTAATTCACTAAGTTCACCACTATCACAATATACAAATACTTCCCTTCAGGAAATGGTGAGGAACCAACAATCATATATAAGGGACACCTCGCAGATACTAAACGTACTGAATCAAGTGGAATGGGAAAAACATTATGTGCTGGTAACAAGTGATGATGTACAAGCATTGTACACTTGTATAAATCATAAACAGGGAATGGAGAGTGTCAAGTATTTTATGGAAAAGGAGAACAGTCTACCAAAGGAACAGATGGACTTTATTATAAACAGCAACGGATTCTTTCTGACCCACAAACATTTTTGGTTTGAGGAAGGACATTATTTGTAGATACAAGAAACAGTGACTGGGACCAAGTTTGAACCAAGCTTTGCAAACCTCTTTATGAGCAGATGTCCAATCCCATCTTGGTTACAAATTTTGTCCTTTGAAAGCGCTTCATTGATGATATTATATTAATCTAGAAACCAAATATGGAATTCTTATCTGAATTCAGCATCAACATGGACAACAATGATAGGAACCTGCAATTCACCACCACCACAAGCCGTGAACGGGCCATCTTCCTGGATCTGGAGATTTTTATTACTGACAATGAGATAAAGACAGAAACGCACTTCAAACCGGTCGATTGTAACTGTTGCATTTCTATTAACAGTAACCATTACCCAAACTGGCTGGATAATATCCCCCTAGGACAATTCACTTGCCTGAGAAAGAACTGTTGCCTGAGAAAGAACGGTGGCTAAGTAGGGCGACACGGTGGCTAAGTGGTTAGCACTTCTACCTCACAGCGCTGAGGTCATAACTTCAATTCCCGACCATGGCCTTATCTGTGTGGAGTTTGTATGTTCTCCCAGTGTTTGCGTGGGTTTCCTCCGGGTGGCCCGGTTTCCTCCCACACTCCAAAAACATACTAGTAGGTTAATTGGCTACTATCAAAATTGACCCTAGTATCTCTCTCTCTGTCTGAGAGCAATACTGAGACCAATAATATATGTTTATGAAACACAATATTTTAAGAAATGAACAGAAAATTATATTTACTTTATTTTTATTTTTTTTATATGTTTGCCTTATATGTTTGCTTTTATATGTTTATTTATATGTTTGCATAGGTAGATCTTATACCTATTGCAGGAATATATATAAGGATTGAAATAAGCTTATATGATCTTAGTAGCAGGCTAATGCTGGTACAATTATAATTATGTACTAAGACTACAAAATAGTTCTCCTGTATTCAAGGGAGGGCTGGCAAATTTTAGCCTGGGGGGTAAGACTCTTCTAGGCAGCCTATTAAGATAATTTCAAAGGAAAAAAATGCAGGTGACCCAGTGCAAAGTAGCCCACTATGAGACCAGCCCGTGGGGCAGATGTCCGCCTGCCCCCCTGCCCCCCAGCCCAGCCTGCCTCTGCCTGCATTTAGTATCTAATCACTCAGTGTGAGTCCAATACTACACCATGCTGTACAACACATAAATAACATATGGAGGATTATCTGATTGGGACTCTATGATACATCAACCGTATCCATATAAATGTAACGGCAAGTAGTAGCTATACATTTACAGCACAATCTGTCCCATTACCTATGGATATGATAACATTATAAAAACTTTTTATTCCCTTCGATTTACAGATGACTTTCCCTAAGACCTAAATGATTACAATCTGGGGAAGATATGACATCATGTAATATCAACATAGTATGTGGCTACTTTTTAAACATTAGTTGCCTGTATAAATTGAAAGCAAAAACAGTTTATCATGTGGAGACAGCGGACGGGATCTTATTTTATTTTATTTGTATGCATATACATGCAATGATATGTGTAGACATGTGAGATGTATAGTATGTAGGTGGAACATAAGTTTGTAGGATCATGATGTACAGTCGGACATAGCATAACAGATACAAGCGGTCTATACTAACTGGGATCTGTTTGTATTTGTGCGAAAACCCTGCTATTTACATGTTAATATAGTGTCAAAGTAATTATTAACAAAAACCCTATATTACTAATTAGTTCAATAGAATGAACCAATGAACTTGAATTTGTTTCTGTGCTTTAAGAGAACGGAAATCCAGTATTTCACAATATCGCCGGATATGGTCAAAGATATATTGGCATCATTAAAAGGTCAAGATGACCGTCCAAGATGAACATGTCACTTTAATTATAGAGACTTAGATTGCCAGCAGTGATGTAAGCTGGGAAGGTGTCTTTTAAAGAAATAAACTCTATAAAAGAATGAGTTAATCAAATATAGGATGTCAATTGGCATTTGAGACCCTGGGCGTATGTCTGTTTCATCCAGTATGGCTATATCTATGTATAATATCATTTTAATAATAAACTATAGAAATATTATATTTTGGAAACCTGCTCATCTCATTTATTATTTAAAGAGACGGAAAGAGAAAATCTTATACAATAGTGATTGAGTGAAAAAATTAAGGACATTCCTGATTGCTCAAAGGAGGTACTTAATGTAAAATGAACCAATAACGGCATCCCCTGATGAAGTCATTTGTGTCAAAACGTGAATGGAAATTACAGCCATAATGAGACAACACAGCAGCTGATCACACGTCATGAGGATTCCCAGTCAGCAGAACAGATTGTGCAATGTCGGTGCCTGGAAGCGAATAGACTTGCCTGCAATTAAGAGAGGTGGGACTCCCCTTGGCGTTCAACCGCAAATATACCTTTATGTGCATGAACATTACAACGTAAATGTGAGTTTTAGTTTAACTGTTTGAATAAAATTATCCATCGGAACTTCACTATAGTGCCTCCCTTCTCTCTCCCTCTTTTTTGCATGTGCATGCTTAAACACTGTTTGGAGAAGACATTTTAAGGACAACATTGATTCATGCTGGATATTGTGACTATTAGGCATGGGGACCGTTTATTGACATATAGCTGTTAGTGAAGCTACTTATATTCAGGGATATTCAACTCCTATTGCTTGGATCAATATTTTGGCATTCTGCCTAATCTTGAGATTTGTATGAACTTGACATATTGATTACATTTTGGACTATTGCTTTGCCTACTTATATTTATTATTACATACAAGAGGCTGTTTTCATGATATATATCGTTGTTAGATATTTGCCAATCCTGCTGACTCATGGTTATTTATGTAGTGTGTTTTAAACATAATGATGATTACCCTTAACAATATTATTGGTATGAGTATCTAAATTTGAACATATGTATGCTGGGAGAGGGCCAGGTATATTATACTTGCTACATTAGATTCATTTTTTGTATTGAACATTCTTCTGATCACAATTACATTACCCTTTATTTTACCCTATTCCCAGCCTACCTATTGCATTGATTCCCTGAATTTGTATATTTACTTGTATTCTTAACTGAGGGGAAATAAGACAACCCTTAAGGGTCTTTAGCAGCATCCCCAACTCCATTCCCTGTCTGAGGAGCGCTAGATCAGCGAAATACCTACTGTGAGGATACCTTCTGCGCCGCACAGCTGGCCTACCCGGTACCTACCCAAGGTTCAAAATCACCCAGGCAAATATCTGAAATAAAACAAATAAGTTTATTTAACAAAATGGTGGCACCAAACAGCAATAAACATATTTAAATAATAACTTGCAACAAATAACAGTACAGTGTAGCACAGACAACATACAGAGTATAATGAAAACACCTCACCAGTATCCTTTTCACTTTCAGGGACCGCTGTATATCAATCCAAGCTTCTACCCCCTCTCTCCTTTAAGGCTACCAGCAAAGGTAGTGGCCCTGAGTCACTGTCACTCCGATTTTGGCGAACACACAGCTCCCCAAGACCTGGAGAGGTAGATCAGGGCAATGGCAGTACTCCAGGGACCGTTTGTCCCTTTCCTGTCAGGGGCAGAGATCTATATCTCAACGCCAGCCTGACTTCAGCTATCACTTGGCAGTGAATGCCAATTTGCTGTCCTCTGGAGCTTTCTTTTAAGCCCAAAAATGACTTCAACAGCAATTTCAGGACCTGCCTGATTGGTCCTTTTCTGTGTTTACCTTTTCACAGGTAAACATACTGTCACTCACCGGACTGTGAGTGCCATTTCTCCTGTGTTCAGGAACCGTGGCCGTCCGCCATCCTGAGGGTCTGCGCATGTGCAGCCCTTATGAAACCTTCAGTACCTGTTTCTTTTGATTGATTGGATGATCAGGCAACCCTCCCTATTTAAACCACCTGTGATCACTACCTAGTTGCCTGATCTTGGAGTCTCATTCCCCATGAGCCTCTGAAGGTGTTCCTGTGTTTCCTCGTGTATTCAGCTCCAGCTGATTCCTGTCTACTACGATTGTGGTTTCCAGACCACTTCAACTCTCCTGTATTCATCGTGTCTGCACTTAGCTGATTCCTATCTGCTATTGCTGCCGGATTTCAGTCCGCCTCAACTCTCCTGTGTTCAGCGTGTCTGCTCTCGGCTGCCTCCGTTACTCCTGCCGGTTTCCAGACCGTCTCAACTCTCCTGTGATCATCGTGTCAGCTCTCCACTGATTCCTATCTACTACTCTGTCGGATTCCAGACCGCCTCTACTCTCCTGTGTTCAGCGTGCCTTCCGTCCGCTGCCTCCGCTGCTACTGCCGTATACCAGACAGCCTCAACTCTCCCGTGTTCATCATGTTTCCAGTTTTACTTACCACTGCTTCCTGAGTATTGCTCCGTTGATTATCGGTTACCTTCCGTGCGCTGCACCAACCTGATTACCGCTTCCATCCTCCAGTGGTCTCTCCCCCTGCCGGCGTTCAGCCGTTCAGGTATCCCTGCACGTCTCCTTGACAGCCTGCTCTCCTGAACCGCGGTATGCATACTTTCCATTGACTTTGCTATTGTATTGCATATCCGTCTGGACTGTGTTGTGTTCATCTCCGGAGTCTTACATCTACTGAAGCTATTGTTACTATTGACTTTGTTTCTTATTACCTGGATCTCTATAGTGACTTTGTATACTTCAAGCAGCGCTTGTCAGTTATTATTGTATTGTGGATATCATTGTGGGATCAAGTTCCGTGTGCCCCGTGTATCCTCTGCATTCCATTCATCTCCTCGTGCCCCTCCTCACATATATATAGCAGTGGTACAACTTGCTGAACGCAGACCACTGACTCCTGTTTCCCATTGGCACCAGTTTCAAGTATCCTCTCACATAAGCAGTGGTACAACTTGCTGTATGCAGACCACTGACTTCCCCGTTACCTACTTGCACCTGGAATCCATTCCTTCACTATAGACAGTGGTACAACTTGCTATACGCAGACCACTGACTTTCACTGACTGGTTCCTCGTGTACATACATCTAAGTCATTACCAGTTGCTGCTAGTCATAGACTTTCCTTGAGCATTCTCTCACCATCTGCTGATTCTCCTGTTCCGTTGTCACCCTGCTACCAGAGGACCATAGTACCAGCTATATTACTCTGGTAAGAACATCATCTGGTGATATCCTGGGCAAAGACTCCTAGTGCCCGTGACACATACAGACAAAGAGATAGCAGATGAGCCACTCTTGATTTAATTATGGACAGGTATTGTGCTGTGGCTATACAGCAGAGTTTGTTTAAACAGGAGAGATCACAATCCAGACACATTTACATTTAAACACACAATGCAGTCCTCTGTGATTAAACATAGAGCTCTGTCTGTGGGCCTTTTCCCTATGCTAGCATACACAGACCCACAGCTAAACAAAGACAAGAGACCGCCTGGTGTGATGTACATTCATACAGGACTGAAGGACAATAATCCTTTTGCCTAGGCTGAAACAATGGCATGAACAAATAGCATGAACTAACTGAAACACTGTCAGTCCGGCTATTCAAGGAAAGCGTTTATAGACTTTATCGTTAATAGCCTCATAAGAGTGACGCATGATCCTTATATTATGTTCCAGTTAGTTCATGCTATTTGGACGGGACTTTATATATTTATGAGCTACTACTTGCTCCTGGATATATCTTCTGCTCATTTTGACTTAAAAGAGCAGAGTCTGCATATTGAAATCCTGGTTATATCGATATACCACAACCACCACTTATAGCCTAAATAGCTGTTTCCTATGGGCAAACAACAGTGTTGACTCCTATCTTGTTCACATTTATTATAGTCACTTAGCCGGCTGGCTTGAACATCAGAAGTTATCAACTGCTATCGAAAGACTTATATTTCTAAGACTGTGCCCATACACGTTTGATTCGCATAGGTCTTGTACGGCTCAGATTGTGCTGATTTATTGAACTCAGTTATTTTACCTGCAATAAACACAAGTACGCAGGCTGGTCTACTTGTCGAAATACATTTTTGCCTTTCAAGTATTTATGTTGTTTGGCTCCCTTTCTCCTCCATTAAGCTCCCTTTCTCCGCGCCGGGTAATTCGACTGCAGGGAAAATGTAACCTTGTCTGCAGCTTGTTCCTGCAGACTAGCTGGCTATCTACCTCTTTCCCTATAGGGAAGGTGTGACAAATAAGCCTCTTTACCATAATATATATATATATATATATATATATATATATATATATATATATATAATTATATATAATCTATCCTCAATTTTCAAATAAAATTAACAGTCCAGCACCAGCGAGCCAGAGTACATAAATACAAAAGAATTTAAATAGATAAAATACAGTAAAGTCCAAAAAATCAAAGAAAAAATACATTACACAATGATTGTTTCAGTTCCCTTTATATTTTTATATTTCATTAACAATAATATACTGTCAACCAGACCAGACTAGGGCTTGTGTAACCTTATTCCTCTGTCATGCTGTCCATGTTTATCTTTCCCTATAATTCCTTATATTCTGTAGCCTTCTGTGGATGGGACATCTGCCAGGACTAATGCTCAGCAACATCACTGACTTGATTTGGCAGCAGTGGCAGGGTGGGCTTGGGGGCAAGGTGGCATCTGCCCCCCCAGGCCAGACTTTTGTGGGCTGTCTTGGGCCGGGTCACTGGGCCACCTGTATTTTATTTCCTTTAAAATGTTCCTAATAGGCTGCTGAGTCGAGTCTTGCCCCTGGTCTAAAATTTGCCAGCCCTCCTCTGTTTGGCAGATTCATTATTCTAGAGAAGCAATAGAAAATCACATGTGATTTCCTTCTGAGATTACCCAGTTTCAGATAGGAAACATGCCCCGCCCTGTGAGATTGTCAACAAATTCAAGTTTTTGAAGCAAATGAGCTCTAGAGAAGAAGACAACATCATTACTAAGCCAGTCAGCACTAAATAGATCCACCATAATTAAGGAATATAACAAGTAGAAACTAAAGTTTCTCTCCTAAGAAGAGCGTTTGTTAGTTTATATATAATATAGTGAAAGGTATGTTTGTGTTGCAGAAATTGCTTTGTGAATACTTGAATGGGTGAGCTATATAAAAAATTAAGTCTACAAATCCATAGTCAATATTTAATTTTGCAGGGAGGATTATGATAAGAGTTGCAATCCTTCGCTATTGTTGTTTAAATTCTATTCGATAAATGTCAAAAGTGGTGTATGTGATTACCTTGATTGTAGAGGTAGGCATGCCTGTGATAGTGGAGTTTGTGTGTGCTTGATCAGGTAGTCTTTTTGAATAAAATAAATCCATAGATCAGAAGGCAAGATTTCATTTTGCATCAGGATTATGATAAGTGTTGTAATCTCTTGGCCCTATTATTACAATTCCATGTAATGAGATAAGATAGCAAGTATGTTGAGTGTCTACCTCTACATGATATTTGTATAGCTACAAAAATGTGCAATAAAAGTTAAACTATATAATATCTTACTTTTTCATGGCATTCTTTTCATAGTATTTCTTGTCATGTTCGTTACTGATCTGTAAAAAGGAAGCAAATCTCACTTGGCTAGGGTTGAGCACTTACCATAAGTGTTGATAACTGGATAATCTTCTCTTAAGGAAGAATAGTCATTTGATGGTCAGCTGTCACAAGTTATGGTTCATTGTCAGTATACAAGGTCAGGGTCTGCAATCCAAGAAAAGCAATACACATACCTGATTCACAGTAGTTAGAATAGACACAGCTTGACTGGACTGAAACAGATTAGCAGACCTGAAAGCAGGTACAAGAGCATCTGACAAATGTAATAATTATATAGGGTAGTTAATGTTCTTAGAGCACTAATGATTTATGTAACGTAAGATAAAGCTGCCCACATATGGTGTAATCTGGCTATATAGAAATTATTAAATGTAATGAAATTGTGTATCCAGTAATTATTGCCATTACCCTTTGCCCTAATTATTAAAGTAATAACAAATTAAATTAACTTTTTGTGTCTGTTGTTATGATTTATATCAGAATAGTGTATATATATATATATATATATATATATATATATATATATATATATATATATGTATATAAACACTATATTCACTATATTCATGGGTTCCAAATTCAGGGGGAGTTAGGTGATAATCCTATTCTGTGCATATTTATTCATATTGAGACCACTGGCGTTTAGCAATGTAAACATTTCAAAATAGTGTAATACATTATATAATATATTTATATAGTTACATTCAATTGAAAAAGTATATAATACTGAAAAGTATGAATCCAAAGGGGGGCAAAGTAGTGACCTAATTAGCACTCCAGGTACATGCAAATAACAAATTTAATAAATTGAATTTTATTGGTATGCATTAAAAAGAATTGTAAAGGTATACCACCACATAAAAACAAGCGAAATATTAAAAAAAGAGTGTTGAAAAGATAGAAATTAAAAATAGACCCTATGGTGGAGCCGATGTTCACATATGTAACACTCCCAAAATTAGAGTCTACTTATTGTGGATCTCATGGGAATGTATATAGATTTAACAGTTCGAGTTCAATTGATTTTATTCATTAATCTACATATAGTGGAAAGGATACTGATAGAGATTGTTCAGTATCTCTCTTATAACAATGTATCTTTTTCCATTAGGTATTGTATCACCTTTCATTAAACTAAATAATATGTTGGTATGAACTCTAGATGGCAGTATTACTGAGTCTGTTATTCCACACTAAGGATCCACTGGAGAGTATTCTTGCCCTATAAGTGTATCTTAATATATAACAGAGACAAATATGCAGTGTCGGACTGGGGCATGAAGAGCCCACCGGGGAATGCAACACTAGGGGCCCACCAAAGGGGGTGTGGTCAGCCATCATAGAGGCGGGACCAGACACTAGAGGGGGAGTGGTCAGTCCACGAAGGACAGCTAGCACCTTAGTGCAGTATATAAAGAATGCAGGTTGTGTTTAAAGAATACACAGTCTTGACCTGCCCCTTAGTTTGGGCAGAACAGTCACCAAAAATCACGATTGTCCCACTAGACCAGGATTGGCTAACCTGTGGCACTCCAGGTGTTGTGAAACTACAAGCCCCAGCATGCTTTGCCAATATATAGCAGCTTATTGCTGGAAGGGTATGCTGGGACTTATAGTTTCACAACACCTGGAGTACCACAGGTTAGCCAAGCCTGCACTAGACTCAGATCATTTGACAGACTGTCCTACCTGTTGTTGTCACTTTTACCACCTGTGGCTGCTGGTGTCTTTAGTTGCGGCTTGTCTGGATGCTGGAATGTTGAGGGCCCTATTTGGAAAAAATAATGGGTACATTTAGAAACGTCAACCATCCCTGCCATTAAATAAACAGCACCCACATTTAATAATTAGGCCTCTCTCCAGCCTCAACATTAAAGTAATAGTGCTCACATTTGATGAATAGATCTATTTCCCTCCAACCAAACCCAACATTAAATTAATAGTATTCCCATTTAATAAATAAACCTATTACCCTCCCTCCAAACTGTCCCAGCAATAAATTATTAGCATTTACATTTAATACATCCATTTCCCACGACCATTCCTAGCATTAAATAATTAATATTCACATTTAATAGATAGCCCCCACACTCAGCCCCACATTCAATTATAGACCCAAACCAACTCAGCATTAAAGGTCCCATCTCTGTGCAGCCCCCCTCACTATAGTTTAGCATAGGCAGCCCCCCTATAGTTTAGTATAGATAGGCAACCCCCCTATGCCCCACGGTAGTGCCCCAAAACAATGCTATGCCACACGATAGTGCCCCCAATGTTATGCCACACAGTAGAGCCCCCAAAACAATGCTATGCCACATGGTAGTGCCCCCAAAACAATGCTATGCCACACGGTAGTGCCCCCAAAACAATGCTATGCCACATGGTAGTGCCCCCAATGTCATGCCACACAAGTGTCCCCGATTCATGTTATGCCTGCAATTGTCCTCTCAATTCACACACACATACACATATATATATATATATATATATATATACATACATACACACACACACACACACACACACACTATATACACATATATATATATATATATATATATATATATATACATATACATATACACACACACACACATATATATATATATACATATATATTTTTATATATATATATATATATATATATATATATATATACATACACTAATGGTGGTCAGATTGTTATGTGGACGCTGACTGTGCACCAATCTTTGCTGTAAATGCAGACACTTTGAAAATGACACAATGCATCGCGTCCACTGTGTAGCCAATCATGAAAGTCAATCATTAAACCGACCAAATAACAGTGGAAAGAGGACTTCCAGCACCTACATCAACAAACTTGAAACAAATCAAGTGCAAATGTGCTTGTTTCACCACTGTGAATATAACTTTTCAACTAAGGGCAAGTACATCCAGCTGGCCCTGATAATACAGCCTGAGTGGATTTCACAGTATCACAGTACGGGGGCAACCAGGGCTCCTTAACCCTTTGCTGTGTTTCAATTAAAAACCCTCAGCTGCTGCAATCGTGCGTCTGTCAATCATTATTGCAGGTCAGTCAGAGGCGCAGATGCCAAGAGTTTCTGCAGCAGTCAACAGTGTTTTCTGTGGGGGTTTTTAATACGTGCATCTGTAAGAACATATATATATATATATATATATATATATATATATATATTGATAGCACAAACAATATAAACAACTGGTTAATACTTACCCAAAAGTTGATTGCTGCAGCCTCTCTGCTCTTCTCCCTTCAGCGGCGCGGGAACATCAGCTGACAGGGTGAGTGGCCGGGTCAGATGATCGCAGCTGCGATCGCATGTGAAAGATGACTGGCTGTCAGTGACAGCCAGTCATCTTTCAATTGCGATCGCAGCTGAGATCGCAATTGAGCAGCGGTGACGCAGCGGGGACGACGTGAGGGGCTTCCAGGTAAGCTCCGCCCACTCATGAAAGGGGGTGTGGCCATACGGTAGCCAGGCCTACCGGTGGTTTAACCGGCAGCCCGCAGGGCCAGTCCGAGGCTGCAAATATGTGTCTATATATCTTAAAGCACTCCTGTATCAATGTCCTTCATATTATACCTTAGAATATGCCAAGCATGTGATTCTATATTATTCCTCACATGTATGCTAATTGGCACTAGTAAACTCTAGCTAGAAATGTGCTGGTATAATACACATTTATCTCCAATTAACAATTGTCAAAAAGTTTCGCAATAGCATACATATACACTAATAGTGGCATTTATAATAGCGAGTATTGCAGGAGCTCTCATGCACATTACTTAATCTCTGAAAGTAACGCTAAGCCATATAAGCTAAGCCTCCGTATGCTGTACTGCTATGATGTTTCAACTAGATGGTAAGTATTACGGCGCTGGCATATATTATAGGGAACAGAGCTCTCACTAACAGTAGAATGTTTGTACCAGCGGCGAAGCGCCGCGATCGGCCCCGCCCACTTCCGGGTCTGACGTCACTTGTAGATAAATATGTTTACAATTCTTTTTAATGCATACCAATAAAATTCAATTTATTAAATTTGTTATTTGCATGTACCTGGAGTGCTAATTAGGTCACTAATTTGCCCCCCTTTGGATTCATATGTTTATGCATGTGACCTTAGCACCCCCTTTTACTATAATACTGAAAAGTAACAAACATAATGCAGAGTTGGTCGCAACATGTATTTTGTACCTGCCCTATAGCAGGTGCAAAAGACCCATTTCCTAACAGGTGTATGTGTGTTTCTGCAGGTTTGCATGAGCCACATCGTTACTGTACTCGGCCAATATTAGAGCCCCCCCCTTCCCACACGGCCAGCCTCACCAAGTGCAGACAGACATAAGTATCAGATATGTGTTGATCTGCATAGGTACATTTACTTCCTGAGCATGCTCACAACAATTTCACACAAGATGCGCTATGCAAACTGATGTATGTCCCACTTTGCATCAGCCCCATTATGACCATATCTTACTTTCAGCTGTGCCCAACATATTTATCCAGCACTGACAGCCCCGTCCAAGACATTGCAACCAATACATATGTATGTGGACAAGAAGAGGGTAAAAGCTAAAACAAGTTGAAATCCCTGGAGGAAACATTCCTAACAAAGCAAAAAGAAAAGTATAGTTTAGTGTACTTTGCTTTAGGGTGACACTATATCTGGATAAATTATTTGCGTAAGTAATATAGCATTTATTAGTAACAACATAGAATGTCTGACCTAATATGACCCTGACCTTAAAAGGCATAGTTGACCTAATTTCAGTGTATGCTTTGCCAACTCATCATTTGCAAGCAATAAAATGAGACACATACAAATGACCCAGCCCCAGGGTTGGAAGATTTGTCACCTTTCAGAATGACCAACTACAAAGTTCCTCGTCTGTTTTGTTTCCTGAATGTAAGTCTCAATGTCCATTCTTGTTCTATATGCTACATATATGCATCTGGACAACTTTTGTCAGCTAAAATATGATAAAGCATAGAAGAAATACTTTATCAACCATGTAACCTAATAAACAAAAATAATTTGAACACATCTGTATGTATATGACTAAAGGGGTTGCCATAGCCCCCTTATAGCATATATGTCATAAATCAAGCTCTCTTACACCCCGAGATCCTTTAGACCATAGCCTAGTTTTATTAATTATAAATCTAGCCCTGGGACTATGTCACTATTTGGAGATGGCATTGCAGTTGAAGATTACTGTACAATTAATTACTAGACGATTATCTTTTGACTTTGTAGAGGAGATTGCAAACAGAAATGACAGAAAAGACTAAACATTCGGTCACACTGGTCTGTCAGCGATGTTATTTATTTTGGCCTCTTTGCACCATTTCTCCCTTTATTATTTTACTACAGATGGGTAGCCGTGTTACTGTCATTTTAAAAAGTGTGACCATAGCTCCCGAAGATCCTGTACTTATATCGCTCTATTCCTTACATTGTCCCCATGCTCCTCCACTTTGTCTAGCGCCGTAAATGTCCCAGGCTGGCTAGGGACAGAGTTTTTCGCTCCAAGCTTAGAGGTGGAGTAGCTGCCTCCAAACTGGAAACATAATAACAGGCATTCTTACAGGACCCCTACCCTGTAAATTTTGGGTCCTCATAGAATCACATAGGTTAGACACTGGATGCAATCATACTCGCCTCCTCCTCTGTTGCTAAAACCTGTCCCACCACTGATTAGATTACTCTTCTCCTACTCATCTCACTCTCCTCATGGTACCAAATTTTGATGGTCCCTGGTGAAGCCACCGGCTTGCCGATTCAGGCTGACCGAAGTCCCTCTGATCACGTCCTGATTACCAGAACTATTTTTAACTATCCTCTGGTTTTCTGTGTATTACTATTAGCTTTTTCTATATGAAATTATCCTCACATGTCTAGGGATTCATCCCGCTCAGTGTCATTATATAGAATGTGCAGGAATTTGCTCCTCTTTATAATTATTCTGTGAGATGGGAGGTATATACTGTCTCACGTACTAAGTAGATTTAACCTTCTCATGTATTATCTAGTTATGTTCTATACTCCCACTTAGTAGCATTTCTTATGGTTTTTATATCTGATGTATTGCCTGGTGTGTGAATAAATTTTAAATGTGAATTGGTTTCAGTACATACTGTCCCTTATGATAGGGATCAATTGATACTATTATTACAGATGTCCCAGCGCTTGACTTATTATGTACACCTCTGAGCGAGGAGGACTGGAAGAAAATATTTCAGAATACCAGCAAAATGTATAAACCACTCAGATGTTGGTTAAAGTAGTCCACAGAATGTACCTCACCCCCGATAAACTCCACATGCTATTGCCTGAAGTATCCAAGTTTTGCCGGCGAGACTGTGGTGAGATTGGCTCCTTCATACATGTTTTCTGGACATGTGCAAAGTTGCGCCCATGGGAGGTGGTGTTCGACCTTATCCATGAGGTCAACAAAGGTAAGGATCCCGATGTGCCCTGTTTTGGCCCATCTACAACACTATCCTCCACAGCTTCAACATGGAAACCGGTATGTAGCTGGACATATACTCATCCCTACTAGGGCGGCGATTGCCCAGCAGTGGAAGTCCCCAGATGTGCCACTTCTCCCTAAAATTGTTGCTAAAATCCAACGCATTTATGTGATGGAGACCATAGGCTTCAAGTACTCTACCTCAGCATCCTCCCTTTTGATCAAATGGGTTTTGTGGTACGAATACTATATGAACCACCCGATCCGGTCAGAGTTGAAGGACTGAACTATGGGTTCATAAAGACCACCAGCTCCATAGTCCTGAGTTTCCATCTTTGATTAAACAATTGATTACTGTAGGTGTCTCCTCCTACCCTCCCTCTCACTTCCTACCTTTCCCTATCTCCTTCTGTTTAATATATGTATATTTTTTCTGTGTATTGTATTATGTTTTTATAAGCTATTGATAATACCGTCATTGTTGTAACGCATTGTATTTTGTTTTATTTTTGTTGTAAAGCCTCAATAAAAATGTATTTAGTTAAAAAAAAAGTGTGACCATAAACTGCGTGATCATGTGAACGAACAGTCATGGCCAACAATACTGGTACTCTTGCACTTTTGTCAAATAACTCACAAATTCCTCTAAACATAAGTTGAAGATGTGTCACAAGCTGCTGCTCCACTGCTGTCCGCCGCGGCTCGCTTCTTTTTCTCCCACCACCGCGGCCTGGCTAAAATGACAGCTGGGTGCGCGAGCGCGCATTAGGGAGTTCAGTTAACAGCCTATGGGCTGATTAGTGCACCTGTTCTTGCCCTGTTGTTATGGGCCCATCTGTGTTTAAAAGGCAGGGAGGGCTTAGCCTCCCTGCCGTTTATAGTTTGCAGTTTCTGATCAGCTCCTGTGCTCTGCATCTACTATTATTGGATTACCCGTGTTTGACCCTTGGATCCGATTTTCTGGACTTGATACTTTGCCTGTTACCCTGACCTCTGCAACGTTTCTGGACTCTCCTTGTTTGCTGCCAGCCCTGACATCTTGCCTGTTCCTGACCATGGTATCTGCTTCGGACCTGGGACCTGGGACCTTGGCCTGATTCCTGACTACTCTTCTTCGATCTCCCACTACTCAGCGCTACAGTACGTTTCATAAACTTGTACTACTCTAAGACCTGGGGGCATCTAAGTACCTGTGAGCGCCTCAAGCTCTACGGGAAAGGCGGCTGCTATAGGTGAAGACCTCTCCATCTTGTTCTACAAGTTTATGATAGTACTGATAGCCGTAACAAAATGACAGCAGTATTTGGTCTCCACAATTATTTCTCTGTTACTATTATAGAACCTTTGCTTTTTTTAGTTTAATATAGTATATTCTATTGACAACATTTTTGACACCCTAGACATAATATTTGGTAGCACAGTGTTTGGTCAAATTAACTGCATTCGGCCACCTCCTATAATTTTGAAGGGTACTTTCTCCAAACTGCTGTTAACAGATCTCTCCATGGGTGTTCTATGTGCTTCAGAACAGACCAGTATCTAGTCATTACCTATTCCTGGGTGCTTTTTGAAGAATCTTTGTGGTTATTGTTCTGCTGGAAGACCCATGAACTTTGGTGTTATGGCCCTAATCTTCTCCCTAATAACATCATGTACAGTGGAAACAGGAACATAAAGGTCCCTGGAGATAGATTTGTAGCCTTGAGATTGTCCATGCTGGACTACAATCTTTTGTCTAACCTCCTCAGACAATTCTTTATTTATTTTCTCCATGCTCATTGCAGTACACACAGCAATGAGCTAATTTAATAAGTACATTTTACATTGCAGGCACCTGTTACTCACCACAGGTGAGATCAGTTCCATAGTAAAAGAGAACCACCTGCTTGAAACCTACTACTTCTAAAAGATGCCAATTATTTTGTCTGGTCCATTTAAGGATTCCTGTACAGGAAAAGATACAACCTAGTCAATTGCTTTGCTTTCTGTGTTTTATTCCACTGCAAACTTAAGAAACACATATGTGGATACCAAAATATAGCAACATATTTTTTAAATTCAATAATTTTTCGGACGAAATGGCAGATTTTTAGGAAACCTGAAGGGTTCCAATATCTTGGCCATGACTGTATACGACCTTCAGTGAATATAGAACAAGTTCAAAGAGAATTTCTGTGTGCATCACAAAAGATTGTTAATAGTGCACAAGTAGATGTTTTTGCTGAAAGGGAAACAGATACGGGAGTGCTACTTGCAAACAAAATTATACACTTGTGTTGTGTGGGATTTCATTGGATTGGCATACCAGGCTGTGTTGCCTGTTCTCAGTTATATAAAGTTCTAAGCACTTGCCAGTGGTATCACCATAGGGTACATCTCACACAGACACATCAGAGGCATCATGTTAAAATATGTTCTTTATCTTGTATCAATATTTTATAGCACACTAATTAATCAAAGTGTGTGCAGAAAAGCGCTTTTTCCCCCAAAAGAGAAAAATGCAAAAATCATCAATTAAAAACTAAATATAGATTTAATTTAGTGTAAATATTTCTGCGCTACCTGTGTATTGCAGTTTTACAGGTGATAGACATGATAAAATAACTGTGAGATCAACCAAGACAGGTCATTTAAAAGATCAGTTGTTAGTTATTACTTAAGCAGCAATTGGTTTAAAAAATAAGTCCATCAACAGTTCATTTTATGATAAACCCTATTTAGTTGATCCAGAAATAAAGCAAAGTAATGAAAACCATTTTTCAATCATGTTTAAAGTGAGACAAACCTTCCTTCATTACGTAAAAATAGCAAATGAAATCCAACATTACAGCAGATTTTTTTTATGCATTAACTAAAACGTTGTCCAAACATACGTCACTATGCAATACCGAATAACTGACTGTACAGCCTGATCTTACAGGTCACAATTGGCACAGCTAGACAATGACACATACACACGGTCAGATGTGGTCATTATCCAACAGGATTTTTCAGCTGTCCAGATTGGTTGTTTGTAAGATCACGGTCACAGGTTGGTGAGGATCAGTAGTCTTTTTGGGCCTATGCAAGTTGAAGTTAGAGCAAATTGTCCAGCAGAATTGACGAGTGCATGGGTATTTTAAAGTAAAACTGTTAGGCAGCAGCAGAAAATATTGTATGTGATTTATTTCGCTACAGCACTAGTGTGTGCCAAACACCCATGGTCAAATTGTGGAGAAGGAAGTGTTCAACAGCGGGACATAATGATGTTACTCATTAGTGGAATTTTCATCGACAGAAACCCAAGGTAGCAGAACCTCTCAATACTGCTCTGCAGCTACTTATTCCTAATAAGCCAATCTGTGAATGAATAGAAATAAAAAAAAATCAAACACAAAAGGTAAGTAAGTCTCACTAAATCATTTAAGATTCGTTTTGTGTGTATAATGTATTTTGCACAATGGACACCTGCCAATATTACCTCCCCTATAAAATTAATTGACAGGTTTATTGCAATTTAATTAGTTACAGCATCAACTTAAATCTAGAATCTTGCTAGAATATGTCAATGGAGTGAATATTTAGACTGTTTTGTATGCGGTGTATACTTGTTCCATATATAACTCACAGCTGGCTATTCCATATATCTTAGTGCTAAAAGAAATAATTTATTATGATGACGTGACATGCTTTTTTTATTACTGAAGACAAGCTGTCACTTGCATAAATTATATACAGTATATACAGGACTGTGAGGCTTGGGCCATAGAACTCATAGAAGTCTACTGTGTATGTGGGAACTTTGTACATAAAAAAAAACATATTTGCTCGGTACACAAGGGGTGATCAATAAGTATCATACTTTAAAACGTAGTATTTTGCGTTATTTGGTTAGCTCCACGATTTCAAATCATTAATTGAAATAAATGACCTATTGTGAATATGGTTTTTGCACTATAAATCGGTTATTGTCCACTTTCAATACAGAAATACTAATTATTAAGTCATGATTTCACTAGAATTTACCCCATCTGTTCGCTGGGGGTAGTTTTCATTTGACCATATATTATTGTGAGATAAAGAGACACAAAGACAGACAAGCCTTCTAAGTTATCTACATGTTCCTTATTCACTTTTAAGAGCCTGTGTTAAAACCCTCTCTCAGTGTATATAAAGATGTGTGGAGGTTACCCTCTCCCTTGGCATTGTACAATAACACTGTGGCTGATCTACTGATTTACCTAAGGGTAAAAAAAAAAACATTTTGCTACAGAAAGCAGGTGTTTTCGCAAGCAAAAGAGCTTTATTTCATCTTGTCCTAACCTATATATATATATATATATATATATATATATATATATATATATATATATATATATCTCAATGGGATTATAAACCACATTCATATAATTACCAGAAAAGAAGCATTTAAAAAAGGAATCTTATTTATTTATAAAAAAAACAAAGGCACTTGTTCAAAAATGATCTCTGCAGCCAAGAATATAAGTGCAGGAGCACAGAGCCTGCTTAAAGGACTGTTAATGGTTGGCTGATTGGGTTCTTCATAAAACATTGTGAAAAATTTGTATAAAAATCTATTACTACTAATCCAGGTAATTGAAGCTTCTCAACGATCTGAATTCTAGGCAAATAAGCATTTTAGTTAGAGAGTATAAGTCACTACCTCCTAATGCTCCCTCTGTCAATATGCTCTACATACAATGACTGGAAGAGAATGAATGCATCACACTGTGTGCAGATCCCTCATGGCTGAAGTGTATCTTCAGTAGGAGCCAGGTAGGTACTTATATTATCAAAGATCCCCAAGGGCTTATCCTTTAACAGTGTCCAATTCTACTTGGATGGCCGGCTGTGGCTGTGTCAGTTACCGTCCCAATATTAGTTTTACATAGCTCCTGTAGGCTATGGGACTCACATAGGTCAAATGTTGTGTAAATGAATGAATCAATTGTTTCAATAAAGTTCATGGCATTTAGACCCCTCGTGTGCACATGCCCAGTAAGGAGATGCAAATTTTACGCAAAAAGAAACCTGTACATAAGCCCCTCAATATAAGCACCAATCCCTGCTATATTTAGCCCATGTAAACTGCCCTCTATACCTCCGATACGCAAAATTCTACAAGCTTCCATCACAAAGTCTACAAGAGAAGCCAAGGAAATGTAGGTTTAGGGATCAACTATTATGCAGTACACATTGGGACATTGCTCCCAAAAGTACTCCTGATAAGTCATATCAAAATTGTTACTCACTATAGTGCAAAATGGTAAATGCAGCTACTGGTCTGCATGTGCGCTCATTTTGCAATCTGCACCAATAAGTCCAGGTAAAAACAGAAGTTACCTGGCTGCACAGTCCAAGTGCTGTGTAGCTGTCACACAGAGTGTCAGGGACAGGGCAAGGGAAGGTTGGGATGTGCTCAGATATTAGCTTACCACTACAATGCTTCATAAACAGAGATAACCACTCAAATGCAGTTCAAAAACGAATCAAGTGCAGATGCAACAGACTGACTCCAAAGCTCTAGGTCTGCAAGCAACACACTGGGAATTTTGTGTCTTAAACTCATTTGTATTTTTGAAGTCCAGCCATGTGTCCCATAACAAGTAGAATTAAAGTTGCCTACCACTTTCAACCATTTGCTCAGGGATGGTGCTCCAGATTGTTTTTCAGTTTTGTGGAATGAGGCATTTGGTCGTGTTTAACAGGAAAGGAGCAATGGAGCACTTGTAGGTACAAATAGAAAGAATAAGACAGTGAAACAGGACTATCGTAGGAAGGATCATAGTGCAGTTCAGTTCAATGTCATTTTTCTTTCAACCACCATATGTGATATAAGTTACCAAATTCATCATATCCTCTCCAACATCAGGATCATAGGTCCTGCACCATATTGAGAACAGCTTGTAGATTAATTGCTGAATTCTAGTGCAAACTATTGGACATGATTTAATGCTAGTACCTTTCTCTTTTGTGTTTCAGTTTTACATATATCCCTTTTCCATTCGATGAGAAGCAAGGTAGAATTGGTGAGATCTTGTCATAACAACAGTCTAAATAAAGTACAAATTAATACATTTAACAACAATGTAGGAAATAGAATTGTAGCTCCAGTATCCAGGAGGTGTACAGTACAGAGCACATATTCCACAGGGATATGAAATCAGTTATAGCATTGCCAAAAGTACAGTTTAGAACTGTCATGCATTGAACAGGAGGTCATCATACCTTTGATTGACAAAAAGAATGTATGCTATATATGACCATCATACTGATCCCAATTAGAGGAGGGGACGACAGTGACATTTAATAGCAGGCACAAACCGAGCTGGATACATTTACTTCAGATGTCACAAAAGAGATGTTATTTTAATCCTAATGTGCCTCTCCGTTTACATGGATACTGCTGATCCCGAGCGCCTTCAGGTTTAAGCACAACGACTCATTATAGCAACTACGAGTGTGTATATTAAGTGCCTGCATAAGTAATGGCACAGTTCTGTGCCGATGAATATGTATGGATGAAGGTGATTCAGTGCTGTCAGCGAATACTAAAATAACAGCGAATACTAAAATAACATCCAGACAAAGAATGTTTCACAGGAATAAAAATATTACCACTGACCATAAAGAGTGTGATTCACTAAAGGGTAGAAAAGACAAAATCTGCACAAGTTCACCGATCTCAAAATACTCTAGAGATGTGACTGACAGCTTTGGAGCCTGCAAATAGCGTGGTACTCAAATATACAGCTACATGTTTTTTGCTCTTTAGGAAATGAAGCCCTATGTGGTTTTAAAAGAACACAGAGAACATCAACTGCTACAATTGCACTCAATAATGCTTCTGTTTATATAAAACATATATAGTTCCAAGTTTGACAGATAGGAGTGGGGGCTATGTACTCTGTACCCTGTTTCAAGAGAATATTGCAAACACACAAGTGAGAATGGGAAATGGAATTTTATTAACTTAATTCTAGCAAACTTAAAATATATTCCTTGAATGTGCGATAACGAATTATGGAAAATGTTTAATTGTAAAGCATAATTGCCAGCTGACCCTGATTCCCCTCCAATATAGTTTATTAAAAGCAATGACATCACTAGGCTGCTTCTTACACCTGTCCATCAATGCACTTGGACAATAGCTTGTAGTGTGCAGCAATGATTTTAACGGGATTATTTATTGAATACAACTGTTTTCAATGCAAAATAACTATATTATAATTCTGTCCAATTGTCATACCATGTGGATGAAGTGCTCTAAGTCTCCCAAAAGTGCATCACACATCATTTACATAGCTGCATTTGCTCATCATCAAAGTGTCAAAGCAAATTATTTGAAATTGTTGGTAAAAATGCCAGCGGTTGATTCCATGGAGTGAGTTACATCATTCTGTTCAACCCCTGACTTTCTTCTGACTTATTATCTATGTAAAGTCTTCCCCTTGATGTTTTTCAATTGATGTAGTTCTGTAAACACCATGGGATATATGAAATAACGCAATTAAATTATCTGAAAATGAGGAAGAGAGATATTAGCAGTGGTCTTAATTGGTCTAGAACTAGGCCAGGTACACTAGTGATTTTTTTTTCTCAGAACACAAAATCATATGCAACAAATTACATAGGAAAATTCTATACACACACGTGATTAGGCATATGTGACCTTTTCACAGTTCTTTTATTTTCTTCAATCATGTTTCTCTTGTTGAACAACAGGAAACAAAATATGACTATTATTCATGCTTGTGGACACTATTTGTTTGTCACAGGCTGTGCCACAGACTGCATAGTAGATCAATGAGAATACTGTCTTAGATTGTTGTAGAGGACACATTTATAAAGGTCTGGCTGCAATTCTGTGTCTAGTAGACACTTATGGTTCAGTCCTATATACATCCGTTTCCACTTTTCCATAATTGAAATGGTCAGGTGCCTAGGAGACATATATTTGCCCAGTAACTGAATACATTACTAGTGCTCAGGAAGTCATATATAGTATGTACTTATTTCTGACCACAGACACCTCTGCCTCATTGATGTATCTTTCCTCTTTCCTTATTTTGAAAACAATATAATGTGTATGTGGCATAACATGAAAATGGGATTGGCACATACTAAATACCAGTCATCCCTCTTTGTTCATCAAAATAAAAAAAACCCTTTAATATAATGCCTCTAAAAATCAGCTGTACTGGGATAGTGTCACTCACCCCAAAAAAACACAGAAGATAAATAAATATATGACAGCGCAAAGAGGAAGGAGGCATATATGAGGTATTATTGTTTACAAGAGATATCCGTGGGGAGAACTCAAATGGATAATCGATCCACAACAATTGCAACATTAAATAATAATTATAAATATTTAATATAGCATTATGCAATACACAACCATATATATAAGATCATACAAATAAAATACTAGCATAATCATAACAAAGTATAATACAAATTCAATTCAAGAAGATATAATTACCCTATTAGCAATAGGTATTGTATCATAACTATAAGACCACATGAATTGGTATCACAGGAATATTTGTGATTATTCCTATTATCTTTCCAAGACAATGTCTCCTAAGATATAAAATTATTCAGTATTCGATCCAATGTTGATAATGTCAGCTAGACGGGAGAAGCACCAGATAAATCTCTGGGAGGATGTTAGTTCTCCAATAATATCAATATATTTCTCTGAAAGTGGATATTAGCAATATACTTGGAGTTCTTGAAGTCCACATGGAGAAAAATGCTGTCTCCGTCTCGGCGTCTCACAACTGAAAAACTCCGTTAGAACAAGGTGCGCGCCTCTCAGGGATCCGGATAGTAGCAGTATAGCTGAAACAATGTTCCGTTTTAGTGTTTAAGGAGAATCTTACTCTAGGATAATAATGTTAGGTAATCCGTGATACTGCTAGACGATGTCAACCTGTGTGGTCTGCTTATACAAATAGTGACGCGTTTCATGCTCTCTCTGAGGACTATTTCATAGCCATCACCATGTTAGGCGCCGTCTCCGCACTGACATTTGGGGCAGGAGACGGATGCCTGCACCTTCCAAGCAACCACGTCCTGTTGCCTAGCAGCAGGACGCTATCTCTGCTCACCTGTCTGCAGCCAGCATGTGTTACCGCCAAAATCTCCCTAACCCTATCAGGAGGCACCTTAGGGTATATAAAGCAGCCTCTGACACATGTCTAGTGCCAGAGTATTTGGTCTTCAGCCTTGCTCCAGCATTTGTTCCTGTGTTGCTGTTACTTGGATTCTGACCCGGCTTGTTCCTGACTTCTCCTTCGGTTCCTGATTCTGGCTTAGACTGATATTTGGTATTGACCCGGCTTCCTGACCATTCTCCTGCTTCTGATTTGGCTATATCCGTTCCTCTGGTTGTGACCCGGCTTGCTGACTACTCTTCCATCCTGCATCCTGGTGGGCTGTCACCGCTGCCTCAATTGTTACCTCGCCAGCTGACTGATACTGAGGGCCGCGACCTGCGCGTCCCTTGCAGCGAAGTCCATACCTCCTTGCGGAGGTTCCTGGTGAAAACAAGGGGCGTGTTAGATTCCGCGCCTCAGTACTCAGTAGCGCTAACTGCTGGCAGGTATCATCAATTCCACAGAGTAATTCTGACACACCATTAGTCCTCAATCACCTATTTTATATAGACTGCTAATTGGGTTATCTCAGGTCTTAAAGAGGAAACAACCAATTAACTAAAAAACAGCTTAGAAAATTTCTTCATTCTTATTATTGAAATATAACTTTCACTCCATATAAAAAATATATAATAATCATTTTGCAATCGTTGTAAATAAAAACCTTGTTTGCAAAAAATCTCTAACTAAAATATAATTCCATTTATAGCATATAACTAATCTATTTAGTAGTACCCTCATAAACAGCACTAAAAAAAACTAACTATATCACTAATACCTAAATTCATAGGATTTATTACTAAATGATATATTAAACTCTATATTCTTAACTAAAGATACCAATTGTTAAATTCAATGGTTTCATTTAAACCCTCAGGAAACATGGTTTAAAGTTTAAATATCCAATTTACTTCTCCTTGACAGAGTTTCTGAAATCTGTCAAGCCCTCTTTTTGTTACATCAAATTTCTCAACCCCCAGTAGTTTAATACCCGTTGGGTCCCCATTGTGTTTTTTCATGAAATGTCTTGATACCTCATGGGTGAGTATTCTTTTCTTAATATTTAACTTATGTTCCCTAAAACGGACCTTTAGGGGACAAGTGGTCCTCCCCACATATTGGAGACTACAAGGGCACTTCAATGTATACACCACAAATACCAAATCACAGTTTATAAAATTAGATATAGTATGTTCTGAACCATTTACAGTTGATTTCACACATTTGACTATTTTCAATATACCCACATGTCAGACATTTATTTTTGTTACACTTATAACATCCATTCGGTTTCGATGGAATCCATGTGGTTATTTCTATTTTGTTATTCAATGGTTTCAAGAAACTTGGAGCCAACAGGTTTTTGAGGTTACGGTTTTTCTTAAACACTATTTTAGGTTTAGCACCCAAAA